>NC_056729.1:919856193-919971193 GCF_019279795.1 Protopterus annectens
TTAATCACTCCAAAAGCCTATCTTGGAAGCTAAAAGACTTGTATAAGTTTAAGGCTTTCTGTTGCTTACCAGTAGGTTACCTACAGGAAAGATGAGAAACGAACAGATGAGAAACATGCATGCAACACTACCATACAGGCTTATGTGTCAGCCTTCGGCTTTGGAATACTGGCCAAGGCTATTTGTGCCCCCATGGTGCCTTTCTTAGGGAAGTCTCAAAGGTGAATCCCACCTCCGTAAACAGCACAATAGCAAAATCAGTGAGGGTTATACTACTCAACACCAGGGGTTGTGATCACAACATGCACGCCCTCACAGCACTCTTCAGTATGGACAACGTCAACATCTGTGCAGTAACTGAGACCTGTTTTAAGGCTCCTGAGAGCACACCAGCACTACCAGACTACAATCCATACCACACATTTCGGACACAGAACATGGACTGACACAGACATGGAGGGGGTGTATCCATATTCATCAGGGATACCTACACTTCCAGGTTAGTGGGGCAGCATGATACCTCTGAGATCATCCATGTGCAGCTAACATCAGCTGCAATTGCAATGCAAACCATGGCCTGCTACATATCATCCTCCATGACCCAGGACCACCACTCCACCTACCTGGAGACAGTGGAAAACATGACAGTCCTACCGCACACCCTGGTATTGGTCGATGTCAACTACCCTACCATTAACTGGGAAACTTACTCAAGTACTCACTTCCAGGCCCGGCGCTTCCTGGAATTTATCACCTCATATGCCCTGTATCAGATGGTAAACTCCCTAATGAGGGGTGGAAACATACTAGAAGTGGTAATCTCCAACATGGACGACAGGTGCACCACAGCAGAGGTAGACCAGTCACTGGTTAGATCTGACCATGAGCTATTCACTGTTTCCACACACAACCATCTCCCCCACCCACAGAAACCACAGCTTCCTACAGCTAAATTTACACTACTAGAGAAAGGTGTGGGGGGATTTGCAGCCCCCATGCTAAGGGAAAACACTGCTCAAGATACAGACAGATTTACAAATGCACTCTATAAGCACCTACAAGGATGTATGGATTGTGCCATCACTGGTAAACCAAGACTCACTCCTCCTAGAGAAGGATACCAGTCTGGTGGACCTCTGCAATAACAGGCTATACAACAGAGGTAGGACAGTAGTCCAGAAAAACAGCAAATCCCAAGAAGGGCAGACATCCGTGACCAGTATTAGTAAGAAACGTAGGTCCCTCATGAAATCATCCAAGGCTAACATCAACAGGAAAATAGGCAAGGATTTGAAAGATAACCACAAAGCCTTCTTTGGCTATGTCAAAGATCTAAGTGGTAACACACAGATTTGCACTGTGCCGGTGCAATATAGCACAAAATATACTGACCCTACTGATATCGCCAACATCCTTGCAGATATATTCAGTGCAAACTTCACCGCCTAAAGAGCCCACAATAATACCTGAAAAGTACAGTATCCCAGACATCAGAGACACACAGGTGGAAATGACCCTTTCTAACAGCAATACACAACATCAATGGAGGCAGATGGTGTCCCAGACTGCATCTTGCAAACACTACAAGACAAACTGACCCTCCACCTAATTAAGCTTTTCAACCTCAGCCTCTCCACAGGCTACATGCCCATACAATGGTGCGTGGCAATGGTTATTCCACTCCACCAAGGTGGAAACACAACCGACCATGGAAACTACCACCCCATAAGCCTGACTAGCCTGGTCTGCAAAGCTATGGAGTGCATCCTCATGGCACTCATTAACAAAGACATTGGTAACCTCCAAACACTTGACCCAACCCAGGTCAGCTTGGTTGAGTGCAGTTCATGCCTACTGAACCTGTTTGATGTCTTACAGACAGTCACTAAGACATTAGATGAGGGGAAAGGTGGTTCACACATACTACCTGGACCTCGCCAAGGCTTTTGACACCATTCCCCACTCAGGTATTATTGATAAACTCACCAGCCTGTACATACACCCATACATCACAGGATGGGTTGCCAACTGGTTTACACACAGAACCCACATGGTCTCCAGGTCCAACTCTTAACCAGTCATGACTGGTGTCCTACAGGACTCTGTCCTGGGACCCCTACTGTTTGGCATATACTTCTCAGAGGTACAGGCAAACACAGGTGGACTATGGCAGTCCATGTTTGGCAATGACTGCAAACTGGGAGCCATACTTGACAGTCCAGCTGACACAGACATCCTTCAAGGGACCTCACAGAGACCAACACAGGGTGTCAAAGTCATGGCCTCCAGCTAAGTGCCACAAACTGCATGGTCATCCATTGTGGAATATTAGGTGCCCACATATTAACACATAAGTGGCAGCCACTTTAATACAGATGAGGTAATAGGGTATCTGGGGACTAAGGTAACAATCATATCTCCAAAGTAGTTGTATGTTGTATGTAGGCCATCTGATTACTAAAGGGTTCGCATCAAGACATACTGAGGTTATAGTGCCCCTTTACTCATCACTCATCAGTCCCATCATAGAGTATAATAACCCATTTGGGATGTACCTCAGAAGACACATCCAACAGCTGGAAGGTCCATGAAAGTACCTCGCCAAGAGGATTACTGGCTTCAAACATATGTCCTATGCAGCCAGTCTGAAAAAACTCCTACTTTACTCAGTAGCATCTCGTTTACTCTGAGATGAACTCTGCTGGCCAACAAAGCCATGTCAATCTCAGGCTTAATGGATATGCTCCATCTATGGGAATCCATGTCACAGTGAGCTGAATCTTGCCACAACAATAACTGGAAGATGCTAGAGGGGCGGATTCCTGTCACAGAAACTCCCCATACTTTGGAACAATATCCCTAATTACATTATACAGAGCCCCACACTAACACTCTTCAAGAGAAACCTTGAATAGTGGATGGGGAACAGTAGATACACCCCAGGGATCCTGCCATTGGCTCTAATCCACAGAGGGACAGTTTATGAATCAATGGGGTAGCAAAAGCTGACACATTTTGGCTAGGCTTATGAATGCCCTCCGGCAGTTAGCCAAGTACCTACCTATGAACCTATGAACCTATACATACAGTATCAGCACATGCTGATAGCTTAATTTACTGTTCAGGTGTTGACTTACCTTGTGCCAATAGCAGTTGTGTGTGCAATAGTTGAGGGCTGCCTATGTTGGATGTACATAGTAGATTGCCTATACATGGTAATTTATAGGTAGTCTTGTGTGTGTGCACCATGCATTTTTACTGTGTGTGCAGGTGGAGAAAGGTGTCAGGCCCTAGGTGCCTACACTATCAGTGTGTGTGCTATACGTTCCCTCCTTGCCAAGGCATGGGCATACTGGGCATGCCTCCATCTGCCTACTGGGGCTGGCTCAGGGTGTTCATGGTCGTAGAACCTCTGTGCCTATGGGGCCTTTGGCAATGGTGGTGGGCTTTGAGGGCCTTCACCATTCTGTCCCTGCTGCA
Organism: Protopterus annectens; assembly: GCF_019279795.1. NCBI lineage: Eukaryota > Metazoa > Chordata > Ceratodontiformes > Protopteridae > Protopterus > Protopterus annectens. Next base: position 919,859,674 of record NC_056729.1, read on the forward strand.
GCTGTTTCCGCAGGATCATATTGTGTAGTATAGCACATACTATGATGATGTGGGCATACATGCCTGGAGAGTACTTCAAGGCACCACCAGATATGTCCAAGCAATGGAACCATGATTTAAGCATCATTATGGCATTCCTGCATGGGTGTGTGTGCATTTCTGATGGGAGTCATCATCCACGGTTTCAGTGCATAGCCAGCATCCCCCACCAGGTGGCCATATGGGATGTTCCCCCCTGGCAAATACCTGATACAGCTGTGAGGCATGCCAGATGGAGTCATGATAGCTTCCAGGGCTGCTGGCACACACATCCATGATAATGCCCTGGGCATTGCACATGACCTGGCAGTTGATGGAGGGGTATCCCTTGCGGTTTATGTAGCACCTACCCTGCTCACCTGGTGGTGACTTGATGTGTATGTGCGTGCAGTCTATTGCACCCAGTACCTCTGGGTATTCTGCCACACGGTGGAAGAGACGCATATTGCTGACCAACTCCTCCTGCATTCGGGGAAGTATATGTGCTCATTGGCATGTGGTAACATGGCATCCAGGAACTGGTGAAGCATCCTGGATGCTGATGCCTGTGAGATCCCCATGGTATCCCCAGTTGGCCTTTGAAAGGTATCTGTAGCTAGTATTCTCAGGCTTACGCATACCTTCATATCCACTGGGATGGGTTCCCCTCAGTTTGTTCAGGCTTTGAGTTGTGGCCAGCGCAGCTCCACAAGTTGCTGTAGGGTGTCCCTGTCCACCCTGTAATGCTCTACTATCTCCAGATCATGTAGCAACTGGTAGGTTACCCTCAGTCTGAACACTCTTCATCTCCTCTGGTGCCTGAGGTGGTTGTGTGCATCATCCTCCACACCACCTTCAGTCTCCAACACATGCTGGTGGATCAAAGCTATAGCAGCCTTAACATGTACATACTAAAAGTTCCCCATCTGTATACACCAATGGTGTAGAGTGTATGGGAATACACAAGTGTGTGTGAGGTGCTTTCACAATTTATACTATTTTGCTATGGATGCTGCTGACGTCATTGGGTGTGTATGAGCAATTCCAGCTGCAGGGTATCTTAATTATGGGTTTTACAGTGAGTACTGCAAGTGTGGGACTTTTAGTGTGGAGTTATGCTTGCCTGCCTTGATTAATCTGTTGCCCTTTAATTCATTTTTAAACCTGGATCCCCTCCCATTATCAGGCATGCATCCACCTGCCATCTTTCTTGTTTTGTACTTTCCCTACCCAGTCATTTGTTAGAAAATGTGTCTTGTAGCTGATATACTGTAAATCCGCTTTGTTCTGCTGTGACACTTTACTGTTTTTTTTGCAGTACAGCTCTTCCCCTTTCCTGTTCTGCAGGTAGCTGCTTGCAGCCTTGTTAGCTGTTGTCAATGGCCCACTGTAGGTTCCTAGGTGTTAATTAGTCATTTGTACTCCGATTTCCCTGCTGCAGCATTTCCTTATTTCTTTCCTATATCCTTCCTGTTTCAGCTCTGGTGCACACCCATTTACCGGGTTTAAGCACATTTCATCTCCGTTCATATGCATAGTCGGTTACCTTGTGTACTCTCAGCTAAGCAAAGCTATAGCCAGTTCAACACACCCCTATCCTGCAGCTTTGCTTAGCTATGGGCAAACCGGATTAGCAATGCTCCAATGTGCTTACAGCAAAGGTGACACACCCCTCTCTTGATGTCATCTTTATCTCAAGGACACACCTCGGTGTTATAACGCTACACTGTGAGGTGTATCCTTACACCAGCGGGGAATCTGTGATTCATAGGTTCATAGGTTCATAGGTTCATACTAGGCTATCTGCCCTAGGGCATTTATAAGCTTAGCCAGAGTGTGTGTGGCTTTCACCACCCCTTAGGATGAGAATACTATACCCATTAGTTTGCTGTGCCTCTGTCCAGCAGTGATACAGAGATGATTCCCGGGGTAAACCTACGATCTCCCATCCACTCGTCAAGATTTCTCTTGAACAGAGTCAGTAAGGGGCTCTGCCTCACATGGACTGGGATTCTGTTCCATTGTGTAGGGAGTCTCTGGGTGATGAATCTGTCCCTCCAGCACGTCCTATTTATATCCGTGTTGAGGTTTAAGTCTCTTGCTCGTGGCTCTGGTGGATTTGGATTTTTTGAGGTGGAGCATGTCCATTAATTCCGGGCTGGACATGGCCTTGTATGTCAGGCACAGATCACCTCTGAGCAGACGGTATGCGACTGAAGAGAGCTGGAGTTTCTTCAGTCGGGCATCGTATGATATATGTTTGAGCCCCTTTATCCTTTTGGTGAGGAACTTTTGGGGTCTTTCCAACTGCTGCAGGTGTCGGGTAAGGTACATTCCGAATGGGGTGTTGTACTCAATCATTGGTCTGATAAGTGAAGAGTACAGGGGTACAATGACCTCTCCTGATCTGGATGTGAATCCCTTCATGATCAGGTGGGCAATGTAGAAGGTCTTCCTAACCACTTTGGCAATGTGAGTGTCAAAAGAGAGGTTACTGTCAACTTGGGTCCCCAGGTCCCTGATAACTTCTTCCGTGTTTAATGGATTACCACCTATGTGGTAATTAGGGGTTACCTTGTCTTTCCCAAAGGGTATGACTATACATTTTTTGGCATTTAGCTTAAGGCCATGGCTCTGGCACCGGTTATCCATTTCTATGAGACCTTTCTGGAGGATGTCTGTGTCTGATGGAGTGTCAATTATGGTGCCCAGTTTGCAGTCATCTGCAAATTTTGTCAGCCACAATCCCCTATGTTTGCCTGCACTTCAGAAAAATAAATGCCGAACAAGAGGGGCCCAGGACTGAGCCCTGTGGGACACCGCTCGTGACCGGCTTAGAGTCTGACATGGCACCAGCAACTCTAACCCTGTGGGTTCTGTCCTTGAGCCAGTTTGCAACCCATCTTGTGACATATGGGTTTACATCTAAGCTGGTGAGCTTTTCTATGATGCCCGAGTGGGGTATTGTGTCAAACGCTTTTGCTAGGTCAAGGTAGGCTGTGTGAACTGCCTTACCCTCATCAATGGCCTTAGTGACTGTTTCAAAAAGTCGACCAAGTTCAAGAGGCAGGATCTGCCCTTGACAAAGCCAAATTGGGTAGGATCCAGTGTCTGTAGGTCCCCAATGTCTTTATTTATGAGTTCCATTATGATCCTCTCCATAGCTTTGCAGACAAGGCTCGTCAAGCTTATGGGTAATTTCCAGGGTCCATAGAAGCACCGCCTTTGTGGAGTGGGACCACAGTTGCCGTCGCCATTCTTTGGGTACATATCCTGTAGTAAGGCTAAGATTAAACAGCAGCCTTATGTGTGGGTTTAGTTCCTCATTGAGTTTGTGTAGCACACAGCCGGGGACACCGTCCGGTCCCATTGATGCTGTGTTTTTTGCTTTAGAGAGAGCAGCTCTCACCTGGGCATCTGAGATGTTTGGGAGGCTAGACTCTGGTGGGATAGATATTTCTCCTTTTGGGGGGGAGGGAGGGGAGAAATTTGCACTGAACCTGTCTGCCAGTATGTTGGCAATGTCTGTGGGTTCACTATTACTCCTCTCATTTGCATGGCATTGCCTACTAATTCCTAGCTACCGCGCAAAACACTGTCACAGCCCCTTAGCAACCCTTGCACCATGGTGTGGTATAACATGCCTGCCATTGACTATTATGGGAAAATCATGATATGTGTTACATTGCAGTTTTATTCTATATTTTTCTATTTTTCTTGCGATCTGGTTTGCGCGCCACTGCCCTGCTCTCAAACTTCGCGATAGTGCAAAAAATGAAATTAAATGTTCTTTTTATATTTTGTACATTTTTTTATGCCAATGGCTATATATTTAGCCATTGGCATATATTAACGTTATAATGCATGTGTTTGGCGGGCTGTCATGGCTCCGATTTTATGTTTGCAAAAATGTAAACCATTTTTTAAAGTTTACATTTCTGCTTGCTTACTCTATCCCTGCACCACTTCCTGGATCAGTAAATACCTTCATTTGCATGCTACACTGCTGCAACTGGGGTAATTAGCATACAGGGGCCGGGAGTTGTGCGGGTGTAGTGTACGCAGGTAGTGCACGTGGAAACAGCTCATACCTGGATCGCTCACCGGCCATGTTTGGTTTTGGAACGCCAACACTACGCCTGCACCTGGCGCAAGCTTCATGAATCCCGGTTGTTCTTGTTAGTTCTATAAAAAAGGATTTTCAGCATATCTATAAAGGGCGAGGCATTCCAGCATCAAACCAGATTATTTATCTGTCAGTTTAACTTTGACAGAAATGACAATATTTCATTGTTTACAGACAATAAATTATGGAATAATGTACTGATTAATACAGACACATCAATTCAGTTACAAATAGACCACTACTAGAGGACACAAGAACAGGAAAGTCAGGATTTGAAGGGATAAGGTTACAGCAGTGAGCAGTTCTAACAGGACCATACTCTATATGAACATGTCATAAGTTACGTTTTAGACTTCAGTAACAAGATTTTATGGAAAAATAAAATGCTACAGAATGTACAATAGTGCACACAGATGATACATGTAAGAATGTGTGTCCAGTAGGTTGTGCAAATGTACAGGATTTGAAGAATTGCTTAAGATAGAAATATGCATATTTATAGGTTAAAGATAAAATAAATTCCAGTTCAGCTGCTACAGCTGAAGTGCAGGCAGTCAAATTGCCACATTTTCAGAAACAGTATCTTATCTAACACAGACTGTGATTAACCAGTTAGAAAAAAAAGGTAACAGTCTTAAGCTACTACTAGACTTAAAACTGTTATACGTATTTACCATTCTGGAAGCACAGGTTATGTATGGTATACCAGAAATAACAGTCAAGTTAATTCGCAGAATAAATGGTTTACAGTTACAGATCTGGCAAATACATTTTTTTGTGTTATTGCTGTGTTTAGTAGACATTGTTAAGACCTTTGAATTATGGTAGTAAAGTGTTGCAATGCATAAATAATATCTTGATACAGGCCAAGCCCAAGTCAGAAAAGCATTTACAGATATTAAATCATGTTTTGCTAGATTACAGAGTGTAAATTTTAAAGTCAATGCTACATTTTAAAAGTGATAGTACAATCAGAACTTCAGATCCCATGCAAGAAGAGAGTGCAGCATAAATATGTGTTTGGACATTTGGTCTGGATAGTGCAGTGGTGCAGCAGTAGCATTGTTGCCTCACAGCAAGAGGTTCTCCAGTTTGATTCTTGGCTGGGGTGCCTTCTGTGTGGAGTCTGCATGTCCTCCCTGTGTTCGTGTGGATTTCCTCCGGGTGCTCCGGTTTCCTCCCACATTACAAAGACATGCATCTGGAGCATTTCTCCCCAGACCTCCACTGAAAATTGGCTTTGTTCCAAGTCGGACTTTCCCAGTTAACAAATGTTAAATAAATTAAATAAAATATTAAAGCCACAGGTTCAAATCTCATGTTGAAGAAACTTCACATACCTGTACAAAGGACAGGCAAGAACAGTTCCAGAATGAGATCAGTTCAGCTCCAGTAATAGGTATATATAAACAGTTCAAGATTTTATATATTTCATGCAGAAAATGCAGTTTACCAAGTACACCAGAGGCACAGACTTATGTAACTGAGTTATCGGATTACAGACCAGCTTTGTGACCTGAATTAAAGACTGTATGAGATTAGTTTAATATTATTAGTGACAGTTTTATGCAGTAACAGTTCTTACTATTTTTCCAAGAAAATTGTAGACAATAATGATAAATCCTTGCAGCATTTAGTAGTATTGTAAGAGTTAAATGACATCAGCTAAGAAAACAGCTATATATGAAGAAGTGGAGAGAAGTTCACACTGCAGAAATCCTTTTGCAAATTATGACCTGAGGGTCACAGAGTAAACGTAAAATGCTCAACAGTTAAGAATAATTTTATAAAGGTGCAGAAATGCAAAAAAAAAAAAAAGTTAAAATATTAATAGTGTCAGATTACTACTTTATTTTCATTTGAGATTATGACAGGGAAAAACAATGCCACTGAGGTTTATGTTTGATTTAATAATGAAGTTACAACCTTTACATTTCACTCTAGTACATTATCAGTTCAGTTACAGACTTGCAGCTTTTACTTTGACTCAAGTACAAACAGTGTTCGGCCTCACAGAGGGGTTCCCAGTGGGAGTGGGTGTACACCAGGTTTCAGCTCTGAGCCCACTTCTGTTCATGCTGGTGATGGAGCATATTAGCAAACATGTCGGAGGGGACAGATCAACAAAGTTGCTGTATGCAGACAATGTGTCATTACAGACAGACTGATCTAGAACTTCAGCAAAGGATAGGAGAATGGAATGCAAAACTGAAGGCACATGGGATGAAACTAAGCACAGATAAAACAGTGGTAATGGCAGCAGACTGGAAATCAGAAGAAGCTGAGAATAGAGATAGAATGGAAGATAGTGGAACAGGTAAATGTCTTCAAGTTTTTGGGAGGGGTGGTTGAGGAGAAGGGAAGTCTGAATGAAAAGGTCAAAGCTAGAATCAGAGGGGCTGTAGCCAACTGGCATTGAGTGTCAGGTATAGTCTATGACAGAAGAATGCCAAAGAAGCTGAAAAGTAAGGTGTACAAGACATTGGTGTGACCAGTACTACTGTATGGTACAGAAACATGGGCAGTAAAGACAGAACAGTTGAAGAAGCTAGAGGTGATAGAAATGAACTGCCTGAGAAGGGTGTTAGGATGCACACTGTGGGACACATGAAGAAATGAGGACATAAGTGCTGAAGCCAAAGTATTTCCAATTGCAGAAAAGATCAAAGAGAACAGAATATGGTGGTTTGGACACGTGCAGAAAAACAGAAGACAATCTTGTGAGGAAGATTTGGGACAAACAGGAAGACAGTAAGAGGAAGCAAAGATGACCAGTAAAGAGGTGGATGGAGTGTATCTGAGAAGATCTGTGACAGTCAGGCATGAGTGTAGAAGGAGACAGGAGTGTGGCACTGAATTGAAAGAGTTGGCAATTGTTAACACGATACACAGACCCCATGTAGAAAAAATGGGAAAAAAGTGGGGCTGATGATGATGATGATGATGATTACAGACTTGCAAGAATGTATTATAGCAATAACCCACACCTGGGTGTGGGTAATGCTGGATTTACCCAAGGTTGGTGTGGTTTGGTCACGAGGGCAAAGCCCTAGTGGCCAAACAAAGCCAACCGTGGGTAAATCCAGCATTACCCAAACCCAGAAGTGGGTTATTGCTATTATACAATGACATTATTTAAGAAAAAAAATTACTCTTCTTAAATAATGGCATTGTATAATGCCTCCTTGCTGCCCTTCTGCAGCTGTCTGGTATTCTCCGGCAGTTCTGATGTACTGCGCATGCGTAAGCCTATGCAGTACATCAGAGCTGTGGGGAAAAGCAACTGAGAAAGCAAGATCTCTGTTGCTTTTTAAAAACTGTTTTGCTATGTTAAATGGGTTTAACATAGCGAGACAGCTTTAAAAAAAGCAACGGAGAATCTCTGTTGCTTTTTTAAAGCTGTCTCGCTATGTTAAACCCATTTAACATAGCGAGACAGTTTTGAAAAAAGCAACAGAGAAAGCAAGATCTCCATTGCTTTTTACAAACTGTCTCGCTATGTTAAAGGAGTTTAACATAGCGAGACATTTAAAAAGCAACGGAGATTCTCCGTTGCTTTTTTTAAAGCTGTCTCGCTATGTTAAACTCATTTAACATAACGGGACAGTGTGAAGCAATGGAGATCTTGCATTCTCCGTTACTGTTAAAAAAAAGAATAATAGTAATGGAAAAAGTCCGGGTGACCAACCTTTTTCCATTACTATAACTCTGATTTACAACGTGCACGCTGACCAATCAGCGTGCACGTTTTTGAATATTAATGGGGGGGGGTCATTGTATAATTATTAATAACATTGATCTAGTTCACCATAGTACCTTATCAGTTTGCTTACAGACTTCAAGAGCTTATTAGCAGGATATGTTTATTTCATGCAGAAAAAAATGTAAATAAAGTCAGGGCAACAAGCAGTGTTATCAGTTTATAATTGTTACCTGATACTGCTTTTCTGTGCTTTACAGATATTGCTACAAAAGGCATGCTATCAGTTTTGGATATTGAAATAATTTACAGGTTGATTTTCCAGAATGCATTTAAATACAGTCAAGAAAAATATTACATCAGCCGCCCAGGCTCCTTGCACAGGAAATTGGAAAGGGGAGGTTTGGAAGGCCTAAGTGTAAAAGGTACAAAGACATTAAGACTCTAAAGTGGCCCTTCCATACACAGCAGTGACTGAGACAGTACAGAGTGAGGCCTAAACTTGGCAAGAGCTGTAGTGCACAGGTCAAGTATTTACAGAAAGACAAGCTTCAAAGTTTGTTTAAATGTGTTTCAGTTATCTAAACATAAGTATTCTTTAGAGTTAAAATGTGTATACTACAGATGTGCATTTATGTAGATTAGTGTTAAAGCAAATATGCAGATGTTTTTATGTTTTCAGACAATTGTAAAAAAAATAAAAAATTATTCCTTTGGTGATAGTTTAGTTTCCAGAATATAACATTACCAGATTTCAGTTTATGCTTTTATCTGTATTCAGGTAACACTAGCAGAAAATGTATTGCTTTAGTATTAGTTTAGTTAGTTTCCTGAATATAACATTTATACACAGTTATTTTGGATATTCAGCATAAATATGCATCACTTTAATGTAAATTTCAGTCAAGGTTCAGAATATGACATTCATACTCAATTATACAATCAGTATAGTACATTTCAGTCAGATTTCAGAGTATAACATTCATACTCAGTTATATATTTTAACAACATTATAACATGCAATTACATCACAATTCACATTATTCAGTCATTAGTATACAGTGACATAATTATTTGCAAAAAGCTTATAAAGATAAGTTATCTGAAGAATAAGTAGAAATAGTTATTTAATATACTCAAGGCATAACAGGTCAGGCTTAATTTGTTAGTTATTTTACAGAACACAGTGCACCTTACATGATAATTATTGTACATTAGACAGAAAGTTAAAAAGGCACTAACAGGGTATGCAAAGTGATAGAGCTGAAATACAGAAAGCATAGGTTTTAGGAAAGGTACTTCTACAATTGCAGCACATAGATATCTATGGGATATTTAAGAAAGAAATTTAAAAGGCAGGCATCTATTGCAACACACAAAAATTAAAAAGGTAAATATGATTATTAGTAACAAATCTATTTGAAGATTTATACACACAAGTTAATACAGTATATGGTAATTATAATTCAACGTGCATATATTATAGGTGTAAAAAAAATAGTTTACCAGTTATGACATGTTAAAGATTTGCCCAGTTATAATTAAATCATAAAGTTAAGAGACTTCAATCTAAACAGACCATAAAGCCAGTCAAGCTTCTAAGGCATAACACAAAAACAAACATCTTAGTCATAGGCGACTCAGTTTTGAGACACACAGATGTCCCTCTTACCAGGCTGGATAAGGAAAAAGTCACTGTCAGCTGTCTGTCAGGTGCCAGGATCCACCACATCATACACACACTCAAGTCTCTCAACAACAGGCAGTGTTATGACTCCGTCATAGTCCATGTTGGGGCATCTTGGGGCAATGTAGAAATTGCCTCATGTACACAGGCAACCCTCTCCTCCTACCACCCAACACTACAACCTGTGAGAGATACACTTATCTAGCCAAACTGGAGGTAAAGCTCTCTCCAATCAAGACTGAACTTGACAGTCAAGAGGAGAAGGGTGAACACTTACACCACACCACACTCATCACATAGTCTCACTAAATCTACACGTCCAAAATCCACACATAGAAACACAAAAACATTCACAGAGGCTCTCAATAATAATCTGCTCAAGCAACAGAGACCTCCAAAGCAGAAATGCAAGCAACCTCCACCCCCCAACACAACCCAAATGACACATAGCCCACAGACTCAGTGTGCCACTCAACCACAGCCAATAAGGCAAAACAACGTACCCAACACACTAGTCATAGGTGACTCTATAGTCAGGCACACTGATGTCCCACTCACCAGGCTAAACAAGGAGAAGGTTACTGTCAGCTGCCTGTCAGGTGCCAGGATGCACCACATAACCCATGCACTCAGGTCACTCCACAACAAGTACAAATATGACTATGTCATTGTCCAAGTTGGTGTGAACGACCTGAGACATACCTCCCTGGACTACATGAAAAGAGATATGGAAGTGCTCTCTGATCTTGTAGCCCAGGAAGGTATAACCCTAGCCCTGAGTAGCATTCTGCCAACACCCAGAATGATGCCGCAGTACAAGGACAAAATTATTGACTTCAACAATTGGCTAAGCTTATGGTGCCATTCTAAAGGGATCCAGTATCTGTCTGCCTAGGATGACATGGTCAACACACCACAATGCTTTGCCACAGATGGCCTGCACCTGTCACCCCTGGGATTCTGAATACTGGATAAGGTTCTTACCACCCCTATAGTGCCTTTTTTAGGCAAGGTTCAAATGACAAATTCACCACCATAACAGGAACAGGCAAGCAAAAACTGAGGGTGATGCTACTCAATGCTAGAAGTCTAAATCTTAAAATGCACTCACTTGAGGCACTCCTTAAAATGGAGAACAGCGATATCTGTGCAGTGACTGAGACCTGGTTCAAGGCTCCAGAGAGCACCCCTGCACTACCAGGCTATAACTCATACCACACTTTTCGGCCATGTAACCTGGATCAGAACACCAAAGGCGGAGGTGTGTCCATATTCATTAAGGATATCCACACCTCCAGGCTAGTTGCTCAGCATAATTCAGCTGAGGTTATCCAAGTGCAACTAACTCTGGGCAAAACTGCAATCCAAATTGTAGCTTACTACAGATCACCCACCATGCCCCAGGATTTCCACTCCTCTTTTCTTGATGTACTGGAAAATATTAGGGTTCAACCAAACACCCTAATAATGGGCGATTTCAACTACTCCACCATTAACTGGGAAAGCTACTCATGTACCAACTCTTTCACTCAACGCTTTATGGAATTCATAAACTCCAATGCCCTGGATTAGCTTATCCACACCCCCACCAGGGGCAACAATATCCTAGATCTAGTCATTACCAACATGAGTGACCGGTGTTCCACACCTGAAGTCAATGCCTCATTGGTCCGATCTGACCATAAGCTAATTGCCCTAGATATCCACATCCTGCCCCCACTCCCCCATTAAAGAAACCATGGTAAAAAAAATTCTCCAAAGCCAACTTCATGCTTCTTAAGACAGAAGTGGCGAACTTCATGACACCCACACAGATGGACAATACAGTTATGACTACTGAATCCTACACAATTGCACATTATAAGCACTTACATGAGTGCATGGATTGTGCTATCCCAAACAGAACCAAGACGCTATCCTCCAAAAAAAGGAAGCCAATCTGGTGGTCCCCTGCCATAAACAAACCGTACAACAGAAGGAAGAAACTGTTGCAAAAGAGAGTAAAATCCCATGAGTGAAGGAGCTCCCTGGTCAGCCTCAGTAAGAAGTTGCGATCCCTGATAAAATCCTCCAAAGCTAATTACGAAAACAAAATCACCACTGATTCTAAAGACAACCACAAAGCATTCTATAGCTATTTCAAGAATATCAATGGCAACACTCAGATCTGCTCTGAGTTACAGCACAATGGCACTAAATATACAGACCCAACTGTTATTGCCAACATCCTGGCAGATCAGTTCAGTGCTAACTTTACCCCCCTCTCACCCCGTAAAGAGCCCATCTCTATACCGGAAGAATGCAAAGTTCCTGTAATCACGGCTGCACAGGTAAAAACCACACTCTCCAAAGCCAAGAACACAGCATCCATGGGGCCAGACAACATCCCAGGCTGTATTCTACATGAACTACACAACGAACTGGCACCCCACCTAAGTACCATGTTCAGTCATAGCCTCACCTCAGGTTTTGCGCCTGCTGAATGGTGCACAGCGACGGTTATCCCACTCCACAAGGGGGAGCCACCACGGACCCCGGGAACTACCGCCCCATTAGCCTGACCAGCCTGGTCTGCAAGGCCATGGAACGTATCATCATGGAACTTATAAACACAGACATTGGTAATCTCCAAACTCTGGACCCCACCCAGTTCGGGTTTGTAAAAGGCAGATCATGTCTCCTAAACCTGATAGACTTCTTTGAAGCAGTCATCAAAGCCGTAGACTAGGGTAAGGTGGTTCACACAGCCTATCTAGATCTTGCCAAGGCTTTTGACACCATCCACCACTCTGGAATTATAGATAAACTAACTAAACTAGGTATAAATCCCTATATCACAAGATGGGTTGCCAGCTGGCTCACTGACAGAACCCACACTGTGAAAGTAGCAGACTCCAAATCCGACTTCAGACAAGTGGAGTACCACAGGGTTCAGTCCTGGGTCCTCTCCTGTTTGGTATCTACTTCTCTGAAGTACAGGCTAACACAGAAGGTATTTGGCTAATGAAGTTCACAGATGACTGCAAACTAGGAGCCATAATTGAAACTCCTAACAATGTGGACATCCTACAAAAGGGCCTCACTGAGACAGATGCCTGGTGTCAAAGCCATGGCCTCAAGCTCAATGCCAAAAAGTGCATTGTCATCTCCTTTGGTAAAAACTCTGTACCCATGAACTACAACATAGGCAGTAGTATACTTAACACCGAAAGTGTGATAAGAGACCATGGGACACAGGTGGACAGTAGTCTCTCCTTTGATAATCACATCACCACAGTAGTCAGGAAATCCTTCTATGTGGCACACCTCATCACAAAAGGTTTCTCATCCAGAAAAAGAGGTCATTATTCCCCTCTACTCGTCACTCATTAGACCCATTATAGAGTACAATGCCCCTTTTGGTATGTACCTCACAAGACATCTACAACAACTGGAAAGGCCACAGAAATACCTCACAAAGAGGATTACCGGCCTCAAACAGATGCCCTACGCAGAACGTCTCAAAAAACTCCAGCTTTACTCCGTCGCATATCGCCTACTCAGAGGTGATCTCTGCCTAACATACAAAGCTATGTCAAACCCAGAGCTGTTGGACATGCTCCACTTAAACAAATCCCAATCCCTCCGAGCTACACGCTCTAGGAACCTAAACCTTGTCACCACAATAAACAGAACATGCCGGAGGGATAGATTCCTGTCCCAGAGACTTCCCATCCTCTAGAATAAACTACCTATCTATATCAAACAAAGCTCCTCATTAGCACTCTTCAAGAAAAATCTTGATGATTGGATGGGAAATAGGAAATTCATCCTGGGGATCACCTCTGTGGCTCTGCTCGACAGTGACACAAGAAAATAATTTTTTTGGGTGGCAAAAGCCAGGGTACCTTTTTGGCTGGCCTTGTATAGGCCCCAGGGCTGGTAGCCTAGTACCTACCTATGTCGGTGTGAATGACTTGAGACATACCTCACTGGACTATATGAAGAAAGGCATGACTGAGCTCTTTGATTATATGTCTCAGGCAGGTATGTCCCTAGCCTTAAGCAGCATTGTATCACCTAGAATGATACCTCAATACAAACAAAAATGATTGACTTCAACAATTGGCTTAGTTTCTGGTGTCATTCATAGGGGATCCAGTATCTGTCAGCCTGGAATTATATGGTCGACAGACCTCGATGCCTTGCCAGAGGTGGTGTTCATCTGTCACCCCTGGGATTTTGGTTACTGGCTAAAGCTCTTGCCACCCCTATAGTGCCTTTTTAGGCAATGTCAAAAGAACAAAATTCCTAACATAAAAATACCTTCTAAAAACAACCTCAAAGTTATACTGCTAAATGCTAGGAGTCTAAACCAGAAACTCAGTCCTCACCTTGGAAGATGTAGACATTTGAGCAGTCACTGAGACCTGGTTTAAGGCTGCAGAGTGTACCTCAACTATACCAGGTTACATTTCCTTCCACACATTCAGACCACAAACTGAAGCCGTGAGAACTAAATGAGGTGGTGTATCAATATTCATTAAAGATAAATATACCTCTAGATTGGTTAAACAGCACAATTCCCTTGAATTACTTCAGGTGCAACTGACTGTAGGTAAGACCCTTCTGGTTATTGCCAGCTGTAGGACCCCCTCCATGAATCAGGAAATCCACTCAGCTGACTTGGATCTATTTGAGTCAATCAAGATACAACCAAACACCCTGGTTTGGGTTGACTTTAATTACCTATCCATTGACTCGGTAAATTATACATATTCTAAATCACTTGCCCAAAGTTAATGCCAATGCCCTGGACCAGCTGGTTGACACACCCACAAGGGGCTTAAATATCCTGGATCTGATGATCACCAACATGGGGGACTACTGCACCATCCCCAATGTGTCGCCATCCTTGGTGAGATCTGACCACAAATCAGTCTCACTAGAAGTAACTATAACACAAGATCCCCCTTAACAACAAGTAGACCAAACAACTTCTCCAAGGCCAATCACAGACTCTTAAGTGATAGCATAAACAGCTTCATAGCACCTCATCCCCACTGATGGAACAGACATCTATGCTGATGTAACAATGCTTTACACAAGCACCTGTACAATTGTATTGACTCTGCCATACCAGATAGAACCAAAGCAAGACCTTCAAGGAAAAGTAAATCTGCCTGGTGGACAACTGCCATTAATAGGCTATACAACAGGAGAAAGAAATTGCTGTCTAAGGGTGGGAAGGAACGGTCTCAAAACTGGAAAAACTCCCTCCTCAACTTAAACAAGCAAATAAGACTCCTAGTGAAGTCCTCCAAAGCTAACTACAAATCCAGATTAGCTTCCCTTACTAAGGATAACCACAAGGCGTTCTTTAGTCACATCCATAACCTCAAAGGTAAGGCCCAGGTTTGCACTGAACTCATAGTTAATGGTACTACATATAGAGAACTAGTGGATATAGCAAACATGCTGCTGACAGTTTCAGTGAAAACTTCACTCCCCTCTCCCTGCCACATATACCCCAAAGCATCCCTAACACCTGTCACCCACCTAGTATCTCCAAGGAGCAGGTCTTAAATGCCCTCTCCAAGGCCAAAAATACATCCTCTATGAGACCATACAACATCCCGGGCTGTGTTCTACATGAGTTAAAACAGGAATTAGCATCACTATTGGGCACATTTTTCAATCACAGCCTAAGCACTGGTTTTGTCCCAGTGGAATAGAAAACAGCTACCGTCATCCCTTTGCAAAATTTTAGGGGGGTGCATCCACTGACCCCAGGAACTATAAACCCTGACCAGCCTTATCTGCATGGACATCGAACAAATCATTATGGACCTTATTAACAAAGATATAGATAATCTCTAAATGCTTGACCCCACCCAGTTTGGCTTTGTCAAGGGGAAATCATGCCTGTTAAACCTGGTGGACTTCTTCAAGACAGTCACCAAAACCCTAGATGAGAGCAAATCTGTGCATACGGCCTACCCAGGCTTAGCCAAAGTCTTTGGCACAATCCCCCACTTGAGCATCATTGATAAACTCACCCAGCTGGGTATCAACCCATATATTGTCAGGTGTGTTGCAGACTGGCTCACTGATAGAACTCATACAGTGAAAATAGGACACTCCACCTCCTCCAGCAAACCTGTAACCAGTGGTGTTCCAGAGGGATCAATTCTGGGACCCCTACTGTTCGGTATCTACTTCTCTAAACTGCAAGCTAAAACTAAAGAACTGTGGCTGACAAAGTTTGCTGATGACTGCAAACTGGCAGCGATCATTGAAACCCCTAGCAATGTCATGTCAACATCCTTCAAGAAGGTTTTACACAGACTAATGACTGGTGCCAAAGTCATGGTTTTAAACTTATTGCAAAAAAATGCATTATCATCTCCTTCATCAAGGCTGATGTTCCTGCAAACTACCACATCAATAACAATACCCTAAGCACACAGTCAGTGGTGACAGATCTGGGCATACAGGTGAGCAGAAACCTTAACTTCAATCACCATGTCTCCACATTGGTAAGAAGGGCATTTTATATTGCTCATCTCAAAGGTAAGGGCATTGTCTCCAGGAAAAAAAAAGAGATTATAACCCCCTTATACTGTTCCCCCATCAGGCCAATAATAGAGTACAATTTTCCTTTTGGTATGTTCCTTTCCAAACACCTGCATCAATTGGATAGAACACAAAGGTTCCTTACAAAGAAAATTCAGGATTTTCAAGATCTGTCCTATACAGAAATACTGAAATCATTGTTACTTTACTCTGTGTCATACAGACTGCTCAGAGGTGACCTTTGCCTTGCATATAGAACTATCGCTGACCCAGCTTTAATGGAAATGCTGCACATTTGCAAGTCAAATGGCATACAGGTCACTCACTCAAAGGACCTTAACCTGGTATGCGACATCAAACAGAACTTGCTGGAGAGACAGACTTGTCTCACAGAGGTTGCCCCACCTTTGGAACAAGCTTCTTATTCATGTTAAACAAAGCCCCTCATTGGTCCTATTTAAGTATAATTTAGACGACTTGATGGGTAACCACAAAGTCACCCCAGGGGTTCCACCTGTGTCCCTCTTGGACAGGGGCAATAGGTGCTGATTCTAGTTTCTGCTTGAATCTGACACCCTTGGGAACACAGGCTTAACTTGGCTAGGCTTTTAAGGGCCCTGGGGCCATTAGCCTAGTGACCTCCTATTGATCCTATGATCCTATGAATGCTCTAGTGACACCTAGTTATCAAAATTAAAATTGCAAGTTTATTTACCAGATAAAGAAAACTTATTTTATATTAATTCTAGTGAGATTTATAAAGTAATTACAGATGTAAATCCCATTTTAGTAATTTCAGAGACAACTGTTATATCATATTTTAAAGTAACTAAAGAAATAAGATACCTGTGTGTGTTCAGGTATCATGTAAATGTACAACAATACAGTATTCTCTGTATAATTCTAGAAATGCAGCCATATTAAAGCAGGCCTTCACAGTGAGTATAAAATTTCAGTGAATGCACTTTCAATCAGTGAAAATTACCTGCAGTCAAGAATACTGATAAGAACAGAATGGGTAGTAAATTGAAAACCAAGGCTAAAGAGGTGTGCAGAAACTTACAGGGTTTTGATATTATTAGGAGATACTTCAGATACAGTTAGTTCGTTTGGACTGATCTGCAGAAAGCCACAGCAGTACAGACACTTAAGTATGAGTGCAGAATTCAGGTCTTATAGATAGATAAGTTCATAGATTAGTACTAAGCTAACTGCCCTTGTGAGCCATTTTAAACGTAGCCAATTATCCCTTGTGAGACTCAAACCCTACACCTTGTGTTTGCAAGGCAAACACCTTAACCATTAGACCACCCTCCCAACTATCCAACATTCCAGAATATTAATTATACTATTCAGGAAGAAATTAATATGAAGAATATGTGTGCAGAAGTTACAGACTATTTCAGTTTATCAGCACTGTTATTGGAGACAGTATTCAGATATTGCTGACATCTACCTCAACTGTACATAATAAAGCATTCTTAACCGAACTACAGTGTATGCAGACTTTGCTGTGAAATGTATAAGAAGATTTGGCACATAAATTAGAGACTGGCACCTGTTACCACAGTTCTGGGTAATTAACAGATAAAGACATTCATTCCAGTTTCTTTCAATTGTTTCCATTTTATACCAGTATTCTACAGTCATATAAATTCTTACACAATACACAATTGTGTGCAGAGCTCTTTGTTAATGGAGTCAATTATACTGAGCCAGAAGATACAGCAAACAACATTGGCTGACAAATTTAGCTCCAAGTTTACCCCTCTCTCCCCCTCAACCTTCCCTCAGAAAATACATCAAATATAACCCCCATTGCTATCACTAGGATACAGATCCTTAATGCTCTTTCTCTATGGCAAACAACACTGCATCAATGGGGCCAGACAATGTCCCAGGATTCCTTCTAAATAGCATGAAACATCACCTATCAGGCCTTCTGGAATTGCTATTTAACTGTATCCTTCAAACAGACTTCATACCTCATGAATGAAGAACAGCAACGGTCATCCTTCTGCACACGGTTGGGCCATTTAAAGACCGTGGAAAATACAGATCCATAAGTCTCACTAGTCTCATATGCAAACCCATGAGAAAAATTATCATGAAAATGATCAATAATGACACAGAAAAACTCCAGACACTGAACTCAACCCAACTTGATTTTGTCAAGGGCAGATCATACCTACTCAACCTGGTGGACTTCTTTGAGAAATTCACCAAACTAATGGATGAGGGCAAAGCTGTTCACACTGCCTACCTTGACCTGACCAAGATTTTGACAAAATACACACTTGGGTATTGTTGACAAACTCAAGGGGTTAGGTATAAACCCTTTTGTCATCCGGTGGATAGCCAGAACACCAGGTTAAGTAGGCATCATCTGCCTTTGATGAAACCAAACTGCGTTGGGTCCAGTGTCTGGAGGTTTCTTATGTCATTATTGATTATTTCCATGGTAATTCTTTCAATGGCTTTACATATTAGAATTCTTTAGAGGCTATTTTAATTAGCTTAATAATTTGAATGATATTAAGCTGCAAAGAAAAAAGTTAAAATGTTTTTAAAAAATAATATACATAATGGATGAACTTATGATAAAAAAAAGAACATAAAAAAAACTGTTACAATGACAGAGATAAAAGAAAAAAAGAAAACAGTTAAAAGCTAATAAGGCCCCTGGTAATGATAGAATTATATCTGAACTTTATAAGATTTTACCTTGTGAGGCATTAGTCATTTTATTACATTTTTTTTTTTTGCAGTTACAGACAGATCTACTGTTCAACCATCTTGGACGTATACAATTATTTTCCCCTATACAAACAAGATAACAATGAATCATTATTTTTCTGTTCATTATATGTATGTCTTTTAAACAATGGTTATAAAATCTTTACTTCTTTGTTTATTTATTGACATTTGATTACTGGGGAAGTCCAACTGGGTAGAAGCACATTTTCAGCAGAGCCTCGGGGAGAAAAGCTCTAAATTATTGCAAAACATTTTAAGAACAATAATTTTGCAATCTACAAAAATAAAACAAAAACATCTGCAGTTTAAGTAATTATAACAAATTAGACATAATATAAAAACATTGGTTAAGAAATGATACAAGGTTTATGACAATCATTTAACATTTAGAAAAATTTTAGACAGTTTGTAGAGAATGTAAAGGTAAGTTAGTCTAATACAAATAAGAATTGCAAAATGAAGTGAGGAAAAAACAGGCTTATGACATATTTAGAGAGAAAGTCAGGGAAGAGAATTAGATAGCAGTAAGGAAGTAAGTGAAGAAGGGAGAGAAATGAGGTATAATAAATGAAAAGGTACCTGTTCACATTGAGGGCTATAATTTATCCTGGTTTTGAGCAAACTCTGGGCCAGATCTTAGCTAGGAAGTCTTTCAGAGTGATTTTGAAAGATGGGAGGGAGGAAATAGTCCTGATGAATACAGGTAAGGAGTTCCAGGCCTTAGCAACCTTGTACAAGTACAGACAATGCTCATCAGATTTGCTAGGTTTGTAGATAGACAGGAGTTTTTGGTCATGGATTGCAACGACAGATTGGGAACATAGTTGTGTAGAATGTTTTTTAGTGCTGGACAGGTAGATGGATGCTGGATAATTTCACAGGTGATAGGAAGTTTGTGTATATTAGTTGATGTGGCAGCTCTAACCAATTAAAGCTTTTGAATGCTATACAGTGGCTGAAAGGGGTATGTGCTGCAAATTTAGCAACTTTGTTATAGCACTGTTCAAGCTTTAATTTTTGTGAAGCCTGGAAGTTAGTATGGATGGCAGTGCCTTAAAGAAGAGTGGGAAGGATATAAATAGTGGCAAGTGTAGTTTTAGTTGTGTCAGTGAAAAATTGTTGGCTCTGTAAAGCATCCCCAGTTTTTGCTAAGTTTTTCTTATGCAATTTTGTATATGTTGTTAGAATGTAAGATTAGCACCCACTATCACCCTTATTAGTTTACTATGAGAAGTGACTTCAGTGGTTGTATTATCAAGAGAGGACTTTACATTTTGTTTTTTTTTTGTGAGAGAGGTATTTGGGGGAAAATGTAGTAGTTTGGTCTTTTTTGGGTTGAACATGAGTTGTGAGGTACAAAGCCATGTTTCACTGTCTGTTAAAGCTTCCTGAGTAATTTTTTGGAGTTGTACCATGTTGTCAGATGTGCAAATGAGAGTGGAATCATCTGCATATTGTATTAGGGTGGCCTGTTGTGGTGAAATATAGAGGGTGTTGGTGAAAATGTTAAAGAGGAGGGGACCAAGAACAGAGCCTTGTAGTACACCTGTGGTGACTGGAAGGTAAGGAAAGACCACTGAGTGCCATTTTAATGGCTGATACCTATTGGACAGGTAGCTTTTGAACCACAGAAAGGTGGGCTGAGAGAGACCTAGTGAGGACATTTGAAGTTGAAGTTTGCTGTGACAAACTGTGGCTTTAGATAAGTCTAGAAATAAGGAAGATAATTGTTTGCCATTACCTCGAGCTTTATTGACATTATCTATATAGGCTATAAGGGCAGTGCTAGTACTAATGGGAGGTATGTTGTTTAGGGGATAGGAGTTCTTCCTGCAGGAGATAGTCTAGCAATTGTTTTGGAATACATTTTCAAGTATTTTGGTGAGGTGAGGGGGAAATAAGATTGCTATAGGTCTAAAATTATTAATGTCTGCCGAATTTCCTCCATTATTCAGAGGGATAATGTGTGACTTTTTCCAGAGAAAATGAATGTGGGATTCCCAGACTGACCTATTTATAAGGATTGAGATAGGATAGGCAATGTTACTGGCTGCTATTTTTAGGTACTCTCTTGGAAATTCATCAGCTGAAAAAGAGCTCTGTTTAAGTTTGTTTAACAGTAGTTTTATATAGGATATGGGCACAGGTTTGAAGGTGAAAGTGGATGTGGTGATCTGTGGCTGTTGGACAGCTTTGGAATTAGATGTTGAGGAATCCTTGGTTAGAGATGCTACACTATCTATAAAATAAGAGTTGAACTGTATTACAGTTTTGAGTCAATTTATGCTAACAGAATCAAACATTTTCTTCTTCTACTCACTAATGATGATCAAACTGACTTTATACTGAACAGACAACTCAGGATCATATTAAAAGAATAATTACATTAATTGATTATGCCAATAATATGAAGAAATAACTATCAATAATTATCTTAGACCTGAATAAAGAGCTTATGTAGGTTTATTTTATTAATCTTCTGTGTTAGAAACTTATAATTTTTCAAAAAAAATTATTTACAACTTATTAATTATTTGTATCACAACTTTTCTGCATTTATTATGTTAGGCTCTTTTCCCCCAACCAGTTAAAAGGAACAAAACAAAGCTGTCCATTGTCTCCCTTATTATGTGCTCTGATGATTGAACCTTTGCTGATTATATAAGATCAAATTTAGAAATAGTTAGGTTTAAAATAAATAGGTTCATAGGTTGGTACTAGGCTTTTGGCCCTAGCCTAGCCATAACAATTCCCTGGCTATTTCTTCCCACACTGTTTACTTCCCTGGACCCCTGTCTAGCAGGGCGACTGACATGATCCCCGGGGTGAATTTCCTTTTTCCCATCCAATCATTAAGGTTCCTTTTGAGGAGGGCCAAAGAGGCGCTCTGCTTGACATGTATGGGCAGTCTATTCTAGAGTCTGGGGAGTCTCTGAGTCAGGAACCTGTCCCTCCAGCATGTTTTGTTTATTGTGATGACAAGATTTAGATCCCTGGAGCGTGCGGCTCTGAGGGATTGGGATTTCTTTAAGTGTAGCATGTCCAACAGCTATGGGTTTGACATGGCCTTGTATGTTAAGCAGAGATCACCTCGGAGTAGACAATATGTGACAGAGTATAGCTGGAGTTTTTTAAGGTGGTCAGCATAGGGCATCTGCTTTAGGCCTGTGATTCTTTTAGTGAGGTATTTCTGCGGCCTTTCCACTTGTTGCAGATGTCTTGAGAGGTACATACTAAATGGGGAGTTGTATTCTATAATGGATCTAATGAGGGATGAGTACAGTGGGACAATGACCTCCTTTTTTCTGGATGAAAAGCCCTTAGTGATGAGGTGTGCCACATAGAAGGATTTCCTGACTGTTGTGGTGATGTGGTTATTGAAGGTGAGACCACTGTCCACCTGTGTCCCTAAGTCTCTTATCACACTTTCGGTGTTTAGTGTACTGCCACCTATGTGATAATTCACGGGTACATGTTTTTTCCCAAAGGGGATAACTATACATTTCTTGGCATTGAGCTTAAGCCCATGGCTCTGGCACCAAGCATCTGTTTCTGTAAGGCCCTTTTGTAGAGTATCCACATGATTTGGGGATTCAATAATAGCTCCCAGTTTGCAGTCATCTGCGAACTTTGATAGCCAGAGTCCTTTAGTGTTGGCCTGTACTTCAGAGAAGTAGATGCCAAACAAGAGAGGTCCCAGGACTGAACCCTGAGGTACTCCACTTGTCACTTGTCTGGAGCTGGATTTGGAGTCAGCTACTTTTACTGTGTGGGTTCTGTCAGTAAGCCAATTGGCAACCCATCGAGTGACATAGGGATTAATGCCCAGCTTAGTAAGTTTATCTATGATTCCAGAGTGGGGGTGGTGTCAAAGGCCTTGTCGAGGTCCTGATAGGCTGCGTGGACTGCCTTACCCTCGTCCACGGTTCTGGAGACTGATTCAAAGAAGTCAATAAGGTTCAGGAGACAAGCTCGGCCCTTCACAAACCCAAACTGGGTAGGGTCCAGTGTTTTAAGGTTGCCAAAGTCTTTGTTTATAAGTTCCATGATAATATGTTCCATGGCCTTGCAGATCAGGCTCGTCAGACTGATGGGGCGGTAGTTCCCGGGATCCAAGGTGGATCCCCCCTTGTGGAGTGGGATAACTGTAGCTGTGCGCCATTCAGTGGGCACGAAGCCTGAGGTGAGGGTATGATTAAACATGACACTTAGGTGAGTTGCCACTTCATTTTGTAGTTCATGTAGTACACAGCCCGGGATGTCATCTGGTCCCATGGATGCTGTATTCTTAGCTTTGGACCGTGCATTTTTTTACCTGTGTGGCCATTATTACTGGAATTTGGCAATCTTCCAGTATTGAGATGGGCCATTTAGGGGGTGAGAGGGGGTGAAGTTGGCACTGAATCGATCTGCCAGGATATTGGCAATATCCTTGGGATCAGTATATTTAATGCCATTCTGTTGTAGCTCAGAGCAGATCTGAGCATTGCCATTTAGATTCTTGACATAGTTATAGAATGCCTTTTGGTTGTCTTTGGAATCTTTGGCAATTTTATTTTCGTAACTAGCTTTGGAGGATTTTATGAGGGATCTCAGCTTCTTACTGAGGCTGGTAAGGGAGTTTTTTGCATCCTGGGATTTTCCTCTTTTCTGCAACAGTTTTTTCCTTTTGTTGTAAAATTTGTTTATGGCAGGGGACCACCAGATTGGCTTCCTTTTTTTGGAGGAGAGCATCTTGGTTCCATTTGGGATGGCACGATTCATGCATGAGTGGATGTGCTCGTACAGTGCCTTAGTGTAGGACTCTGCAGTCGAACTTTCAGTTCCCGTCTGCATGGGTGTCATGAAGTTTGTAACTTCTGACTTGAGTAGCATGAAGTTGGCCTTGGAGAAGTTTTTTATGGAGGTTTCCTTACTGGGGGTGGGGGTGGGATGTGGATGTTAAGGGTGATTAGCTTATGGTCTGACCTGACCAACGAGGGGGGTGACCATAGGTGTGGAGCATCGATTTACCATGTTGGTAATGACCAGGTCTAGGATACTGGAGCCCCTGGTGGGACTATGGATTAGTTGATCCAGGGCATTGGAATTTATGAATTCCAAGAACCGTTGGGCAAAGGTGTTGGTGCATGAGTAGTTTTCCCAGTTAATAGCAGGGTGATCATTACACATCTAAAACCCAGATCTTTGTGAATAATATTTTATTGACAATTGCAAGATTGATAAATCAATAACTTCTTTATCTAATTAATTGTTTAAACATCTATATTGAGTCTTAGTTTTAATAACAGTAAAATGAATATCTTATTGATAAAGAATTAAGACACATTAAAGAAGGTTAATGAACATAATTGGGACAATACACAATTTATTTAGGAATTGCATTGTCACATAACTGTAAAAAATAGCATTGATTAACTATAATAATATTTTGGATTCTATCAAATCATTAATAAGCAAGTGGAACATTTTATTGTGGAAGATAAATTAACTTTAATTAAGAGGATTATTTTTCTAAACTATTATATATTATTCAAACTACTACTTTTTTCCCTCTAAAGAATTTATTAAACAATTTAATAATTTTAAAATTATTCTGATTTCCAAACAAATCTAGAGTGGCTGAGACTGGATGAATTGTGGAATAGGATTCCCAGATATAGGAATATATGAGTTAGCATCTGTCATAAAAATTGTAGCTTTATGGCTGAATGCTAATTACTCAGCTAGGCAGAAAAATCTTCATGAGATTGTCTGGATGAATAGTGATAACAGTACAACCAGTCAACATTTTTAGATCTTGGGAAATAATTTTAAATGGTTATTAAATAAATATTTTATTAAAATCAACAATAAACCCCTGGCTCACATTATAACAATAATATTTTAAAAACTTAATTTTTAAGAACCCAGATTAGAAATCTTGTATTATTTTTTTTTTACAATTTATTTATTTTACTGTTGTTGACCAAGTTTGTCTGACTGGGCTGATAGCCCTTTTTAGCAGATGCCTGAGGAGAAAAGTTCCACAGTTATTTTTACAAGCAAAGAGAGTACTTAAGGTACAAAAAAACAAAATGTTTGGAGAAAATAAACTACAGAAAAACAATATTTCTCATATATTTCACTGAAGACTTTATTGGCACTTTTAGTTTCACTAAAGTGATGTGCTTACAGGATCAAGGTTTTTTTTTTTTTGGTACCAAATTATAAATGGGGAAAAAGTACTCTCTTCTGATTTTGTTTTTACTAAATATGATACTGATATTGATAAGAACTACTGGTTGACTATACAAACTAATAGGCAAAGATATTTTGAGACACAATTAGAAATAATTTTATGGTTATCCTGAAGTGTTAAGCATTACTGGAGAGCAGTTGGAGTTTGTTAACAAAAGGTGTTGTAATTTGAAAGACAGATCTTAATAAAGAATCAAAATTAAAACATAGAAAATTTAATAAGAAAGGCACCTATAAACGTTATAATTGTGGCTATTAAGATTAAGTTTATAATGGATGGCCCTACAGTATATTTAAATTCGTTAAACAAACTTTTACAAGTTTTGGATTTTTTATTTGTCAATAAAAAATATTGTTTATTTTGGACAGTGTTCTGGTTGTTGTTGTTTTTATGCGGATAAAACTGTGAGGTTATTAAAAATGGGATGTACAAAAATCAATATGCAATTAAAATGGAAGATGCAAACCATGCTTTACATACAGGGATATGCAGAATATTGTAAGCAATATATAACCAGTTTATTTTTTTGTTCTTGATTATGTTGATATAATGATTAGATGGGGCAATGAGGAAACATTATTAGAGGTTAATGAGCTGAAATGGAAGATTTTGTTAAATGCTTACATTTCACAAGGTTTAAATTGAGTGATGAATTACAAATGTATTTTAAAGGCAAAAACTGAAACAATAAGTTTCATTGGTTGTCAGTCATGTGATTAAGTTTTTAATGATATTTAAATAAATTTGTGTTTGATTTCATTAGTCTGATGAATTACTGTATGAAAATTAAGAGGAAAGTGTTTACTGTTTTATAATAAAGTGACCATTCAGTTTGTGTTTAGAGACATTTTTTGTTATTTTTGTAATGCCCGAAACTGGCTTTAAGTCAACTGGAACACCATAAAACTAAGATTTAAGGAGACAACTATGCTCTTCCTCGAGTACATTTCTGAAGATGTTAAACCCCAATGGAATCACTTGGACAGCATAAAAATAAAAAAGAGTTTTTTTTAACCACTTTCATCTCTCTAAACACAGAGACTTCTTCAGAATGAAAAACACTTAATAAAAAAACAATTTAAATAGTAAAAGCACAGATTCAACTAATAGATCCACCCTCAATCATTCAATTAAGCATTTCTTGTTTCATCTCAATAAAAGCAACATGCACTAAGCACAATGCACAAACTTTTACAACAAAAAACAGTTACAAATTTTATCTCTAAAACCTCATAAAGTACCTATGTTTGTAAATAATGATTCTAATTTTAATGGTTTTAATTTCAATAAAGGTAAGATAGAAATATTATCATTGATAATTAATTGAATGACTGAGGGGCAGATCTATTAGTTGAATCTGTGCTTTTATTATTTAATTTGTTTTTTATGAAGTGTTTTTCATTCTGAAGAAGTCTCTGTATTTTGAGGGACAAAAATGCTTAATAAAACCTCGTTTTTTATTTTTATGCTGTTCAAGTGATTCTGTTGGTGTTTAACATCTTCAGAAGTGTTCCAAGCAAAACCACAGCTGGTAACAGGCTGAAAGGCAAGGCTCAACAGTTGAAAAATCCACAAGTTTTACTAAAAGTTAGTGCTTTTGCAGTGTTCACCACCGCTTCATCAGACAAAAAAGTAAAGTAAATGATCTTCTTTTATACTAAATTTCAGTATCAATTAATACAACAATGCAGAATCCTAATTGATCCACATGGCATCTGCTTTTAAAGCAACAGTGTCTAAAAACTGCACATAAAAAATAACAGTAAAATACCAAGATGCAGAATAGT
Organism: Protopterus annectens; assembly: GCF_019279795.1. Taxonomy (NCBI): domain Eukaryota; kingdom Metazoa; phylum Chordata; order Ceratodontiformes; family Protopteridae; genus Protopterus; species Protopterus annectens. The sequence continues at coordinate 919,886,545 of NC_056729.1, forward strand.
ATATTTATTTACTTTTCTTTGCTTTTAATACTGGTTTTAGGGGTACATGGTCATTCAGACCCATTCCCCTGTGCACTCCTACCCTTAAAATTCACTGTAATTCTTTATTTTCAGTCATATTTACTAACCCCCCCCCATACTAACATTCACAACTTGTAAAACTTGGAATACAAATGTATGTGTGTTGCCATTTGTTAGTGTGTGTTTTGCTAAAGCACTACAATCATTCCCTCTTCTTGTGTAATACAAATGATCCCTCACTCTCTCTTTCAGTTTCTGGTTGGTTTTGTCTATATAAAATTTGAAATATGAAACACAGTGTGCTGCATAAATAACATTCTGTGTGTTGCAGTCTGCTGAAACCCTAAGTTTCCATAAATGGCCTGTCTCTGGATGCTTAAAGTACATAGACTGATCAATATAGTCACAATATGCACACTCCTGACATTTACGTGTACCCCATTGCCTTTCCCCTAGATTATGATATAATCTAGGATAACATAAATGCTGTTTAAGATTTTTCTTATTTTTATACATGAAAACAGGTTGCTGGCCTGTCAGCTCTTTTACCTTCTCATCAGTGTGTAAAATGTGCCAGTTACTTCTGACCACTTCCCTAATCCTAGTCACCTCTGATGTATAGGTAATAACCATGGGCATTTTCACAGATCTACTTTCAGCGTACTTAACTGTATCATTTCGTTGTGAGAAATAGGGCTTGGCCCTCCCTCGTCTTTCCTTATTTACTACACTTTATGCTTTGTCAATTTCCACAGGCCCATACCCTCTACCCTTAAAGTCATCCCATAGACGGTATAGTCCATCCTGAAAGTCCTTGTCATTATAGGATAGATGTGAGGTCCTCATAGCCTGTCCCTTAATGATATTACTAAAAATATGTTGTGGATGCATGCTATCCCTATGCAAATATGTGGGGTGATGACATTCTTTTCTATGAATACTGGTGGTTAGACCAGTTCCTTGCTTGGCTCTAGTTACATCCAAAAATCAATTTTACTCATGGATTTACTTAGGGTAAATTTAAGAAAATTACTGCTGGTGTTCAAATATTGGGTATAAAAGTTCTAAACTCTCTTCATCTCCCTGCCAACCTATAAAAAGATCATCCACAAAAATCGATATATTATTATATGTGGATCCATATTATTTAGAATGTGTTGGTGTTCCCATTCCATCATGACCAAGTTGGCAAAGGAGTTTGCACAGCTAGTGCCCATGGCAACTCCTGTTTTTTGCCAATAGCACTTATCTTTGAAGAAGAATATGTTATTCTCTAGAACTAATTCCAAGAGTAAATAGAATAGAGCCACCTGTTTTGATTCAAAATTTCCGTATCTATCAAAGGCACTTTTCACCATCAGTATCTCCTCCTGATTGGGAATACATGTAAATAATGAAATCACATCTAAGGTTGCCAAGGCCTCAATACTTTTACTGTTCTCCCCATTGGTTGCATTATATAGATCCCTTAGAAAATGTTCTGTGTCCCTTAACACTACTTGAGATTCATCCAGAACCTTTCTAAGTTGTTTGTCTAGAAACCTAGAAATAGGCTCTGTCAACCAGTCCCCACCCGCTACAATGGGTCCAAGCGGGGGCTTCAAGGGGTGCTTGTGTATTTTTGGTAGCCCATGCATTTGAGGTATAAGTGGATTCTGCACTATAAGGTAATCATACAGTTCCTTAGTAACGAGCCCTAAATTCAAACATTCTAGTAAACAGTTGTCAAGTCTACATTTGAAGTCATGCACTGCATCAATATGTGTTAAAATCACTAAGCATAGTAAACATACTATCATGATAGTAAGTTGCATCAAGAACAACCACTAGTCCCCCCTTGTCTGCTGGACAAATAATATTTGTATTATGTTGCATTTTTAACAAAGCTTGTCATTCACGTTTAGTTAAATTATCTAAGCTATTGTGCCTGTTCAGTTCCTTGTGACTAAAAGACTCATACAAGTCATTTTCACAGGCTGATAAAAAAACTTCAACAGCAGGAGGCAGTGCTGGCACAAATATACTAGGCTTTTTAAATAATTTGACCTCATTATTTTCACCATCATTACCAAACATTAATTTTAATGCTAAATTACGTGAAAACAGACAATACTCAACAAACAGTTCTGTAATATCAGCCCCAGTAGTGGGGACAAAAGACAAACCTTTAGTCAGCAGCGACTCTTCTGCTGCTGTTAAACTGTAGCTGGAAATGTTCCAAACTAAACTCCTTGTTCCAACCCCGACATTTTCTTGATCATTCTGATTTGGTTGGATGGTGATGGCTCATTCCTCTTCTGGCCCCCTCTGTAGTTGTCTAAATCATGGGACTTCCTTCTGATACTGTGATATGGCAGGGGTAGTCCTGGAAAAAAAGTAGATGAAGATTCCAGTTGTGGCTGGAGTATTTTGCGCCTCACAACTGGGCCCATTTCCACCGTCTTTGATGTCAATACTGCATTACTCAAACCTTGACACTCCCCTACCAGAGTGGAGTATGTAGAAGACTGTGGCTCAGGCAATGTCACCTTATCTCCATCACCTGGATTGGTCACTTCATCTGTCACCACTTGCTGACTGCTGCAACTGGATGGTGGTACTTCCTGATTCAGTGTTCTGCTCAATTCACACTGATTATTCAGCCCTTCAGCTGAAGAAGTTCAGGAATGTTTTGCATTAAGTTCCTGGTGAGTTTGTACCTTGGGCCAAGTAAAAACTTGTTGTTTGGAAAAATCATTAATGTCCCTTGTCAGTTTCTTCCATTTTTGTTGTAACAACCGTTTTTCATGTCCCACGACCTTTCCAGTTAGGTCATTGGAATAAATATCTGCTGCTGCTTCTCCCACTGCACTAGTTACATCTTGCTGCTGTTGAGATATTTTATCCTACAGCTCATGTTCTAGTGGCTGAAAAAAGTCTATTAATAATTTCAAATAAGCCCAACTGGTGTTTAAGTTAATCTGTTGCCATTGAGACAGCAAAGAAGGATACATATCACCATAAGTAGGCATGTAAAGGACTCTCAAGCCTCTACGTATAACATTCATTTTGAATCATGCCTCAAGGTGAAAACGTTGACACTGTAATCTTTTTTACTTATATAAGTCATTTTCCAAAGTACGTTTTAAATCTCTAATTCTATTATCATTTATTTCAGGAACTTCATTTTCATTAACATTTAACTGCAACTCACCAGTAAGGAGAGGATTTTCTGAGACCATCATGAAGTTACAAATCCTGTGATTCACCATGTCAGTTTGCATATGAGCAGCATCTCCATCAACATTGCCATATCAAAGACAGCTTCACCTTCTGCCATACTCACAGTTATTATTAAGCAGCAAGAGAACCCAAAAGTAGTGAGTGTGTTCCAGCAGCAAAGCCAAGCAGAATTCCAAGCAAAACCACAGCTGGTAACAGGCAGAAAAGCAAGGCTCAACAGTTGTAAAATCCACAAGTGTTATTAAAAGTTAACGCTTTCGCAGTGTTCACCACCGCTTCATCAGACAAAAAAGTAATGCAAATGAACTTCTTTTATACTAAAATTCAGTATCAGTTAACACAGCAATGCAGAATCCTAACTGATCCACATGGCATCTGCTTTTATAGCAACAGTGTTTAAAAACTGCCCATAAAAAATAACAGTAAAAATATCAAGATACAGAATAGTACATTTATCTACTTTTCTTTGCTTTTAATACTGGTTTTAGGAGTACATGGTCATTCAGACCCATTCCCCTGTGCACTCCTAACTTTAAAAGCCACTGTAATTCTGCATTTTCAGTCATATTTACTAAATCTGCCCCCTCATACTCACATTCACAACTCGTAAAACTTGGAATACAAATGTATGTGTGTTGCCATTTGTTAGTGTGTGTTTTGCTAAAGCACTACAATCATTCCCTCTTCTCGTGCAATACAAATGACCCCTCACTCTCTCTTTCAGTTTCTGGTTGGTTTTGTCTATTTAAAATTTGAAACATGAAACACAGTGTTCTGCATAAATAACATTCTGTGTGTTGCAGTCTGCTGAAACCCTAAGTTTCCATAAATGGCCTGTCTCTGGATGCTTAAAGTACATAGACTGATCAATATAGTCACAATATGCACACTCCTGACATTTACGTGTACCCCATTGCCTTTCCCCTAGATTATGATATAATCTAGGATAACATAAATGCTGTTTAAGATTCTTCTTATTTTTATACATGAAAACAGGTTGCTGGCCTGTCAGCTCTTTTACCTTCTCGTCAGTGTGTAAAATGTGCCAGTTACTTCTGACCACTTCCCTAATCCTATTCACCTCTGTTGTATAGGTAATAACCATGGGCATTTTCACAGATCTACTTTCAGCGTACTTAACTGTATCATTTCGTTGTGTTTACTGTTTTATAATAAACTGACTATTCAGTTTGTGTTTAGAGACATTTTTTGTTATTTTTGTAATGCACAAAACTGCCTTTAAGTCAACTGGAACACCATAAAACAAAGACTTAAGCAGACAACTACTGTCTTCCTCGAGTACACTTTTGAAGATGTTAAAAACCAACAGAATCATTTGGATGGCATAAAAATAAAAAAAGAGGTTTTTTAACCACTTTTGCCCCTCTAAATACAGAGAATTCTTCAGAATGAAAAAGACTTCATAAAAACAACTTAAATAGTAAAAGCACAAATTCAACTAATAGATCCAGCCTCAATCATTCAATTAAGTATTTCTTGTTTCATCTTAATAAAAGCAACATGCACTAAGCACAATACACAAACTTTTACAACAAAAACAGTTACAAATTTTATCTCTAAAACGTCATAAACTACCTATGTTTGTAAATAATGATTATAATTTTAATGCTTTTAATTTCAATAAAGGTAAGATAGAAATATTATCATTGATAATTAATTGAATGATTGAGGGGCAGATCTATTAATTGAATCTGTGCTTTTACTATTTAAGTTGTTTTTTATGAAGTGTTTTTCATTCTGAAGAAGTCTCTGTATTTAGAGGGATGAAAATGCTTAATAAAACCTCTTTTTTTATTTTTATGCTGTGCAAGTGATTCCGTTGGTGTTTAACATCTTCAAAAGTGTACTCAGGGAAGACCATAGTTGTCTGCTTAAGTCTTTGTTTTTTATTTTTGTAATACATCTTGTGATGTGCCATCTCTGGGCCAGTAATAAAGGAGACTGAATCCTCACCAATGATACTGGAGAGGGATGTTCACGTGGGACAAAAACTAGATACAGTATTTCCAGATGCAGCTCCCTGCATCAAGCAAAGCACAGTTTCCCTTAAGAGCAAACAGGGAATACACTACATCTGGGGTCCTTCTCTCTCTCTCTCTCTCTCTCTCTCTCTCTCCACACACACACATGGTTTCACTTCATAATCTTGAATTACTGAAATCCTGAATTTCAGTAACCCGAGACTATGAAGTTGAACGATTCACAATACCGAAATCCACAATCCCAAATCACACAATCACGAACATACATACAACATATACCACATAACACACACACCATTCCACCCACAGCACACAAACCACATAACCTTACACTACATATAAGCAAGGGGGCAAGCCCCCCTGCACCCCCCACACCTCCCCTACTTATATATACCAACTCCAAGATTGCACATAACATAAAGAAAAACCTCACACCATGCCATCCTCCACTTGCTCATGCACAAATACACATCACACATACACAAACACCAACAAATCCAACACTCACACTCAGACTTACACCTCCCTACCCTTACTCACACATACAATGTACAAAAACACACACAAACACTCACTCACCTGCAATCTCAGGCACCATAACACTACACGCAATGTACTGGAAATGCATAAGCACAGATTTGAGATATTCAAATTCGCTCTTATGCACTTTTGGCATTCTGGTTTTCGCCTTCATGGTCTCGGGTTACTGAAATTTGGGATTTCAGTAATTCAAGATTATGAAGTGAAACCACACACACACACACACACACACACACACACACACACACACACACACACACACCTGGGAAAGGCTCCCACAGATTTGCTATCTATGCCCCTTTTGCCCAGACTATAAGGTAGTTACACTACCACCAGACACACCAAAGCCAGCTATTCTAACACTCTTATAAGGGTACCCGATTATAGTGAGTGAAATTAACATTAATAGAAATTATAGTGTTTGACCAGTGCAGTAAGGCTTTCATCAGTGGCCACAGAGTCATCAAATACATATGAGTACTCTCAAAGTTTAAAATATTCTCTGAAGGACCAGCCACAATGAAAAGTTTAAATATATTTAATAATAAATAATAAAAGAACATGAAAATATGGAATATCTATTTAGACAAACTGAAATGAAGCTGGAAAAACCACCACGGCTGTAAATATCCAAAAGTCAGTTTATTGAAGTAAAATGGACAAGCGCTTTCACGTAACAAAATGTACGCTTCTTCAGATCCTTATCAAACTAAATAAAAACAAGCTTATATACTCACAGCATACAACCATAAAATCAATTAATCAATTAAAAATTAACCCTTAAAAGGGAAATATCTATATTACTTAGTTCTAATAGGGCGTGCATCTAGCACGGGTTTAATATTAATGCTGCTGTTAAGTCCTGGTGCTAAATGTGCTCTTAATCTAAAAATCCATTGTAATTCTATTCTTTCTAAATAATTATTATTGTCTCCTTCCCTTGAACTTTTCATAACTGGTTGTAATACCCTAAAATTAAAACTATGCCCCTCTTGCTCAATAATGTGTTTCGCTAAAGCATTTTGTACGTTCTTATTTTTAATATCATATCTATGCTGATATATTCTATCTCTCAGATGCTTCAAGGTTTTTCCAACCTAAAAACTTTGACAATTATTGCAACAAGCAAGGTAAACAATATTTGTACTATCACATGTAGCATAAAACCTTGGTTGAAATAAAAAATTAAAACAATGATGTTGGAAATTCTGTTCATCACATATCACATCACACATCTTACATTTCCCACATGGAAAAGTACCATATTTTTCATGATATATTCCTAATATTTTATTTTTATTCTTGTCTTTCTCTCCACATAATAAATGTTTCAAATTTTTATTATTTTTATAGGAGAAACTGGGTTTATCACCTATCAATTTCATAGTTTCATCATCCATAGTTAAAATCTGCCAGTTTCTTCTTATAACATCTGTTACTATCTTATTATCTTTAGTAAAATTCATATTAAAGTGAAGGGGATACCTCTTACGCTCTAACCTACCATTTCCATTAATAGTATGGGTCTCTTTCATTATTTCTTTATATTCTATCTTTTCTTTAGCTTTTTTTTATTTCCATTTCTTTATAACCTCTTTCTAGTAACAACCTCTCCAATTTGTCCATTTCCCCTTTTTTATCATGAGAAGTATTACATATTCTTTTCACCCGTTTCATCTGTCCTTCTGCTATATTACTAAAAACGTGACTAGGATGCATACTACTATGTTCTAGTATACTATTTCTTCAGCATTCTTTATGATATAGTGTGGTATTAACATTCCCCCATATATCCCTATATATTGTTATATCTAAATAATTAATGACTTCATAAGAGTAATTAACAGTGAATTTCAAAAAGGATGTCGTTGATTCCACAAATGCTATAAATTCCTTTAAGGACTCTTCATCTCCATTCCAAAAAAGAAGAATATCGTCTACAAAATGTTTATAAATAATAATGTTAGTACTCAATCTATGTCTTTCCAAAAATTGCTTTTCCCAGTTTTTTACCACTACTTGTCAGACCATGAGTGTACCATCAATGGTCGGAGAGCAGAGGAAGAAGAAAAAGGAAGATTTCCATGGAGAGAGGGACTTTGAATCGAAAGGTGAGACGCTGACAAAGCTTGTCGTTAATTTGTCCAGTCATATATTAACTGAGGATGAAATACGGGTCTTAGATAGAGGCCTGACTTTTATATCTACTACAAGAACTAATGTAAGTGACTTATTAATTGACTTGAGACTCTTCAGTCATAATCTATCCCTGAAATTATTTTTTAAAGATGGGAATGAGAGTGAAACTCATGCGAATGTATTCAAAAGGAAAAGTAGTTTTATACTGAAATTACCACCACATGTTGAACTGTTTGTTAAACTTTGTGAGAAGGACATATATAATGATTTATCTTGCAGTAAAGTCAATGGTTTTAGTAATATAACTAGAGAAGAGAGGATAGCATTGATGTCTTTACAAAATAATACTGAAATAAGTATTAGGCCCGCCGACAAAGGCGAAGCAATTGTTCTTATGAATAGGGAAGATTATACAAATGCTATGTTATGTATGTTAAGTGATGAAAATGTTTATAAACCACTACGGAAGCATGATTATGATTTGCTTTTAAGAAATGTGAGGGATAATTTGTATGACTTACTTATGAGCAGACAGTTGGATGAACAGTTATATAGTTTTTTACTGGTAGATAAGCCTGTAACACCTTGTATTAAAGGCTTACCCAAAATACATAAATCTTTGCAACAACCGCCAATGAGACCCATAGTAGATGGATGGGGGTGGATAACAGAACCCATTTCCCTATATACTGAAAGTAAGTTGGGACCAATAGTGAGGAATATACCTAGTATACTTAAAGATACAACACATTTATTAGAATTTTTAACAGAGAAGGCAGTGGAATTGAATGGGAAACATTATTTAATGGCTACGCTGGATGTTCAAAGTTTGTTTACTGTTATTCCCAATGATCATGGCATAAAAGCAATAAGGGAAATACTTAGTACCAACAGAGTAACTAGTAATGATGAAACTATATTAATATGTACCTTATTGGATATAGTACTTTCAAATAATATATTTGTATATGAACAGCAGCTCTATTTACAACGGTGGAGGGTTGCGATGGGCACATCATGTGCCAACTCATATGCAAATTTAGTAGTTTATCACTGGGAAAAGCAATTTTTGTAAAGACATAGATTGAGTACTAACATTATTATTTATAAACGTTTTGTAGATGATATTCTTCTTTTTTGGAATGGAGATGAAGAGTCCTTAAAGGAATTTATAGCATTTTTGGAATTAACGACATCCTTTTTGAAATTCACTGTTAATTACTCTTGTGAAGTCATTAATTATTTAGATATAACAATATATAGGGATATATGGGGGAATGTTAATACCACGCTATATCGTAAAAATGCTGGAGAAATAGTATACTAGAACGTAGTAGTATGCATCCTAGTCATGTTTTTAGTAATATAGCAGAAGGACAGATGAAATGGGTGAAAAGAATATGTAATACTTCTCATGATAAAAAAGGGGAAATGGACAAATTGGAGAGGTTGTTACTAGAAAGAGGTTATAAAGAAATGGAAATAAAAAAAGCTAAAGAGAAGATAGAATATAAAGAAATAATGAAAGAGACCCATACTATTAATGGAAATGGTAGGTTACAGCATAAGAGGTATCCTCTTCGCTTTAATATGAATTTTACTAAAGATAATAAGATAGTAACAGATGTTATAAGAAGAAACTGGCAGATTTTAACTATGGATGATGAAACTATGAAATTGATAGGTGATAAACCCAGTTTCTCCTATAAAAATAATAAAAAATTGAAACGTTTACTATGTAGAGAGAAAGACAATAATAAAAATAAAATATTAGGAATATATCATGAAAAATATGGTACTTCTCCATGTGGGAAATGTAAGATGTGTGATGTGATATGTGATGAACAGAATTTCCAACATCCTTGTTTTAATTTTTTATTTCAACCAAGGTTTTATGCTACATGTGATAGTACAAATATTGTTTACCTTGCTTGTTGCAATAATTGTCAAAGTTTTTATGTTGGAAAAACCTTGAAGCATCTGAGAGAATGAATATATCAGCATAGATATGATATTAAAAATAAGAACGTACAAAATGCTTTAGCGAAACACATTATTGAGCAAGAGGGACATAGTTTTAATTTTAGGGTATTACAACCAGTTATGAAAAGTTCAAGGGAAGGAGACAATAATAATTATTTAGAAAGAATAGAATTACAATGGATTTTTAGATTAGGAGCACATTTAGCACCAGGACTTAACAGCAGCATTAATATTAAACCTGTGCTAGATGCACGCCCCATTAGAACTAAATAATATAGATATTTCCCTTTTAAGGGTTAATTCTTTAATTGATTAATTGATTTTATGGTTGTATGCTGTGAGTATATAAGCTTGTTTTTATTTATTTTGATAAGGATCTGAAGAAGCGTACATTTAGTTATGTGAAAGCACTTGTCCATTTTACTTCAATAAACTGACTTTTGGATATTTACAGCCGTGGTGGTTTTTCCAGCTTCATTTCAGTTTGTCTAGTTAATCAGCTACGAGAACCTTCAGGTGGTGACTATACTTTGTGTATTTTCCTTGAATATCTATTTAGAGTAAATACCAGAGTTTCAGTCACAGGAAATACTAAAATAACACAGATGAATAGATTCACACAAATCAGAAAAACAGTATCTAAGTAATCTCACTATATTTTCCTGACTGACCTAAAGAATTACTATTCCCTAGTCACTTACTAGAGCAAGGCAAGTTGAAGTGGGTGAGGGGTACTTTGTTAGGTTCCAAAAGCAAGATTGCTATGATACTTGAGTCTCATCTAGCATTAAAACACCATTTTTGTCCTAGATTAAAGAATGACATCACATACATCTGGTCATCTGACTTCTGGTTCCCATGCTACCCCCCATTATTAGAAATTGAACCAGAATTTAGCACGTGCATGTTACCATACACACAGATAGAGCTTTGCTGAGATGTGTTATAGCATTTGGAAGCTATAAAACCATAAAACACTTCCACTCTTCCTATAGGAGCTAATAAAACCATTCTCTGGTGCAGACATTTAGTCTCTGGCTGCATTCAGAACTGTAAGATACAATCTTTGTGGACTAAACAAGTAATTTAATTTCTTACTATTTTTCAAAGATAGTTGCTCTGAGATTAACCTCTTCTCTTCCAGTGTCTTCTGTTATCATATATACATTTAATCAGTTACAATACAGTCAGGACCCACTGTTGGTACATTTTTAACACAAACACCTTTTCAAACACATTTTTCAACACAAGCATTTGTACAAATCAGTTTGATATACAAATGGCATATAATTCTTTACAAAATTCTAGCTAGCTATTCTGGCATATGTTGCACATCCACTGCCCTACTTCTCCTGGCATAGCTGGCAATACCTCACATCATCACATCTCTCCTCCCTTTGAAGACTCAAGCTATTTTTTCAAGTGATGCTTGAGAAACATCACTTGAGAGGAATGAACCTCTCTGGAATACATTAGCCCATACCCTGTCTTGAGAACCCATCTGCACTGGCATTGCTGACCCCAGAGTGCTGCACTGTCATGTCATATGCCTGCAACCCTAGGCTCATTCTTAGTAAGTTGATATTTTGCTGGCTGGCTCAATGTAGCCATAGATCCCCCTCAGACTCCTCCTGCCTCCTACTGCAAATACTTAACACAAGAGCCTCCCTGTCATGGTAAGGTTTCATCATGCTAACATGGAACAATTTGTGCCCGTGCCTCCTGCCTAGTAGTACTACCATGTAGTTAAAATCACTGACCTTCCTTACCACTTTGAAGTGTCCCTCCCAAGCTGCCTGCAGCTTATTGTGTCTGACAGGAATGAGAATCATAACCTGCTGTCCCACAGCATACTTTCAGGCTTGAACATTCCTCTCATATCACATCTTTTTCTACTTTTGGGCTTTTGCAGGCTCTCCTGGGCCAAGCCCATGAGACATATGCCACAACAGACTCCTTGTGAGATTCACACTCACCGTCCCACTCAACAGCAAATGGGGCAAATATTTGTCCCACTCTCTCTTAAACTGGTCTGCAAATGCCTGTATCATGGTCTTTAGTGCAAAGTTTAATCTCTCCACAGGACCAATAGTCTGAAGATGGTAGGGGGTGGTTTAGGTGCTTCACCCCACAGCACTTCCACAGACAAGCCAGTAGAACTGACATGAAATTGTCACCTTAGTCAGTATTTCTCACAGGAAAACTACCCTGCTGAAAATCTCTAACAATGCATTTGTCACCTTCTCTGCCTCAATAGAGGACAGAGCCACCAACTTAGGGTATCTAGTAGCATAGTCTGCTACCACCAGGATATACTTCTTCCCTGTGGAGCTTAGGGTACTCAGAGGCCCCATGATATCCATAGCTACCCTCTGAAACAGCTCCTCAATCATAGTCAAAGGCTTCAAAGGAGCCTTGACCTTGTATCATGCCTTGACTACTTTTTGGCACTGCTCACAGGTCCTGCAGTACCCTGTTACACCCCTTGCAATCCCAGGCCAATAAAAGTTCTGCATAATATGTCTCTTGGTACACTTTATGCCCATATGGCCTGCAAAAGGAATGTCATGAGCTATGGCTAGAAGTGCCAGATGGTAAGCTCTAGGCACTACCAACTGCTGTACTACCTCCCCCTCTAGCCCTCCCTCAGGTGTCCAATCTCTATACAGTAACCCTTTGTTTCAGTATACAGGCTCCCCTTTTCCTTGAGAATAAGGCACCTCCCTAGCTACCTCCCTTAAGCCTCTTAGTGTAGGGTCCGAGAGCGTAGCCTGTCTCAACTCTGTCTTTGTAACTCTTCCCAGCTCCCCTTCCACAAGAAGTCTGGTATCCTCTGACAGTGGTACCTCACTCTCCCCTGGGTACTACCACTCACCTTTGCCCTTGCAGTCACTCTGTCCCAGAGAACATCAGTACCTACCAGCAGCTGTGGTTCACCTTCAGGCTCACTGCTACAGGGTAGCTCTCTCCCTGAAAAAGCCACCTCACCAGCCCTGGGTTCAGGTGTATATCTGCCTGGGTCTACCCCAGGCTACCAGACCCACATGCCTGTCTCCAAGTCTGACTGCATGTAACTGCATGCACAGATGGTACTGCATTATCAAAATCATTTCCTATCAAAACATCTGCAGGGATATTTTCAAACACACCTATTTTCTTGCTTCCTTTTCCACCCTCCCAGTCGTGAACCCTGGCCGAAGGCAATTGGAACTGGGTCCCTCCTAAAGCTCTGACTGGATGGGACTGCCCAAACAAGTACTGCTCCTCTTTAACCACTGCAGGCTTCACAATGGTTATGTCAGAGGCTGTGTCTGTCTTAGCAGTGGCCTGTACTCCATCCATTAAGATCAGTTATAAACTCTGGAAATAGTTTGGTATTCCTGTTGTCTCCAGACAACTTACCACTGGCATACTGTTATGCCCACTTGCTGGCTCCCCCATCTTTTTTTCCTCATCTTACTTCTGTGGACATCTGTATGATACACAACCCCAGTTCTTACATTTAAATCATTTAACCCTTGATCCTGGCTGTGTACCTGAACTAGTGGCTTTCCCTGTTACTGGTGGAATCTGTTGGGGTGGTTTAGGCTGCCCACCATGGATTACCTTATATCCATGTGCAGCACTGGGTATCCTCTTCTTGTGCAGTGATGCCCTGCTTGCTAAGTAGAGATCCCCCTTTTTCCCCAGCTCATCTGCAGAGTTACACTCCTGGTCTGCCAACCAGATTCTCAGACAAAGTGCTAAAGGCTTGTTCCCTCATCAAAAGGTCTACCATCCCTTACAAAGTGGTGATCTGACACCTACTCACCCAGCTATGAAACTAAGTGCTTAACTCAGCAATATAATCACACGCACTTTCATCTGCCATGCGTCTGTGCTCACATAACTTTTTTTTTCTGCAAGCTTCAGGTGTTAACTTAAAGCATTCTAGTAAACATTGCTTTACTTTGCCATAGTTTAAACAGTTAATATCACACAATTTAGAAACAGCAGTTACAGATTTACCTTGGAGTAAGGGGGTCAGGAACCATACCCAAAGCCCTTGGTCAACATTATACTGTTTACATACTCTTTCAAATATATGAATAAAACAATTAAAATTATCACCCTCTGTAAATTGAGGACGAAATTTACTGACCTTTATTGCTTCTGGGGATCAGTTATTCCCTTCCCCTTACCTCCATGACCCTGGTGAAGGGTCAGCATCTACCTCTCATGTTGATGCTGCTTCTCATTTTCTTCAGCCTCCCAACAACACAGTCTCTCTGTTGATTCTAATTCCCAATGTTTGGCCAACAGTTCAAGTCTCCTTAACTCCAGAGGGATTTTTAAGGCCTCTGAGGAAAAGGTGAACTGTCCTGTTTTGGAGGGCTGCAAACTCCCATCACCAGTCTGGTTATCCTCCTGGTTGATGGTCTGAGATGCGACTAAGGCTGAAATCATTTCTTTTATAGTCAGGTTGGCATGCACCATTCCATTGACTTCACACACCTTGGCCAACTGGTTCTTTGTCAGCCTGCCATGATCCTCTGCTAACATCTTTGCCTGCTTTCCCTGACTAAACTAAACTAAAAAAAAAAATACTGCTATGATAATGAATCTCTGAATGTTTACCTTGTGGCTGCTTGAGAGTACACACACCTTCAGTAGCAACTGCCTACATGCTACAGAAGTTCAATTAATATCCACACCACTGTTCACCAATATGTGACATCCCCTCTCTGGGCTAGTAATCAAGGAGCCTGAATCCTCACCACTGACACTGGAAAGGGAAGTTCACTTGGAACAAAAATAGATACACACAGTATTTCCAGATGCAGCTCCCTGCATCAAGCACAATTTCCCTTATGAGCACACAGGGAACACACTCAGTCCATGGTCTAAATTTCTCTCTTTCTCTCTCCAGGACCCCAGTGAGACTCCCCACTGGCCCAGCTGTAGAGGTGAGTTCTCAGCCCAATGTTCAAGCCAAGTCCTCCACCACTCTCTGTGAAATCAGTGCTTCATGTCCCTGCTGCAAGCAACTGACACACACACACACACACACACACACACACACACACACAAACACACACACCTGGGAAAGGCTTGCACAGATTTACTAGCTATGCCCCCTTCTGCCCAGACTATAAGGGAGTTACACTGCTACCAGAACCTTCAAAGCCAGCTACTCTAAGGCTCTTACAAGGGTACCCAATTACACTGAGTGAAATTAATACTAATATAAATGATAGTGTTTGATCAATGCAGTAAGGCTTTCAGGAGTGGCCACAGAGTTACCAAACATATATGAGTACTCTCAAAGGTTAAAATATTCTCTAAAGGACCAGCCACAATGAAAGGTTTAAATATATTTAATAATAAATAATAAAAGAACATGAAAATACGGAATATCGATTTAGAATAAACACCAGAGTTTCCATCACAGGAAATATTTAAATAACACAGATTAATAGATTCACACAGATACAGAAAAACAGTACTAAACTAATCTCACTATATTTTCCTGACTGATCTAAAGAATTATTATTCCCAGGTGGCAGTGACAAGCATTCTTTTACATTTGAGGATAGATAGCAGGTGTGCTGTGGAGATGCCAAGGAAGATAGACTTATGGATGTTACTACCTGGTCTAGAGAAGTCAAAAGAGGATAAGTCAGAGAAGTGAAACACAAGGGTAATGGATATATGTCAATTCCAAGAAGTTGGTCCAAAAGTGCTATGCGGGCCAGATGGCAAGAGTTAAAGTAAATAATAGCATTTATTATTTCCTTGAGTATATGGAGGGGGGGGCAAAATGACAAAGAGAACAGATATAATGTCTTATTAAAGAAACTAGATGCCATTACAGCTGGTGGGAAAAATGTGTGGGCCATAGTGGGTTCAAATAAGAAACTGAATGACTTGAACAATAAATATTGATGCAGGAACCAAAACTTTATGAAGTTAAAAAGCATGTAGAAAGACATGAATGTAAAATATTGCAGAGTGCATTTAAGTTAAAAACATGATTTGGTAGACATATACATATTTGGACGGAGCAGTGGTGTATAGGTTTGCTGTGATGCCTCACAGCAGGAGGGTTTCCGGTTTGATTCTCTGCTGGAATGCCTTCTGTATGGAGTCTGCATGTTCTCCCTGCATTCCTGTAGGTTTTCTCTGGGCAGTCCAGTTTCCTCCCATGTTACAAAGACCTGCACCTGGAGCATTTCTCCCTGGGCCTCCACTGAAAATTGGCTCGTTCCAAGTTGGAATTTCCCAATAAACAAATGTTAAATAAATATCCTGAAATAATCTGTTTTTAATAATAGCAGCAGTGGAAGAAGGGAAGAGAGAAGACACCAATAGATCTGTGCAGAATTTGTTCAAGGAATCAGCTAAGGAAAGTGGTTGTCTACAATTACAAGTTGACAGGCTGCACAGTGTAGGAAAGCCAAGCACTGCCCTATATGCAGGGGCAGGCATATAACAGATGCATTGCCATCAAATGAAAGAATATATTCTATGCTAGTTTGCAAGAAGATAGGCCTGATGATATAGGTTGTAAAACTGAAGGTGGTGGAAGACCCTATGACACTGGGGTATCAGTGCAAAGAGTAGAGATGATCTAATGCATTGACATTTAAAATAGGAGGGGTCTGTGAGATGCCTTGTGTATCTAGCAATTATAAAAATCAAGTGGCAAGGGCGGTTACATTACTACCATACTAGAGAGAAAGCAATTAAGTTCTGTGTGGAAACTGTGAGGGGTATTGCTAAGTGGTGGAAAGGAGCACCAAAGTAGATAAGAAAAGGAGGAAACAAAGTGTGTGGACAGTTATAGTACCACATTAGCAAGACAGAGTCAGCAGCTGGGGCAAGCTGTAACACCTTCACTGGTAAGAGGGAGAAGAGCCAACAGATATGCTCATGTAGAAGTGGAGGTGAGGAAAAATAGAGCTAAGGTACCAATCTGTACATTGCTGAGGATCAGTAAGGTGTCACTTCATCATCCCATCAGAGAGAGAGAGAAGGGGGTGGGAGGGAATGAGGAATAAAGGGACGATTACCATTAAAGACCCCTGAGCTAGAAAGAAGAAAGTCATCAGAGACCCCTGAAGATGATATGATGCATCTCTTTTCTGTCTTTCTCAGGGTTTTACCCTTCCCATTTTTCAAACTTCCTCTCACCTGATTCTCTTCACACATTCAAACTTTCATAAAGTTTCCTAAATTCCTCTCATCTTTCTTACCTTTCCCTGTCTCTAGTTCAGCCACCCAAGCTCTTTTCTTTGAAGCTCTGAGCTTGTACACTAAGAACTTCACATTGAGTTACCCTTATTTTTCCAATTACCTATCTCTTATTTGCTTCTGCCTTGTTCCACCTTCTTTGGCTTTTCCTTCAGCTTCCTGATCCTGTCTATCCTAGTTATCACATTTTCTGTATTTACTCCTTTCCCCTCTTCATTCATGTCTATCTGTTCCTTTTGCAGTTCTTTCTCTAGCTCATTCTTTTGCCAACTATTTTGATAGTCCTATATCCCAAGAGTTCTGCCTTCCAACCATCCTTGATACCATCACCCTCCTTAATTCCTACTGCTTCCTTTTCTGATGTGATCCTTTGAACTACTACATTATCCATCTTTTGTATTCACTCTAACTGCTATACACCTATCCATTTACCCAAATCCCATCTCCATGTCTCCAGTTCAATGTTTTTTATTTAATTAATTATTTACGTGATTGACCACTTAAACTAATAAAGGCCCATGTCCACCTTGAATCATGACTTATAAGGTTTTGGAATTGTTGGATGTTAAAGTATACAAATCTGGTGATGGTTGTTTAAAGGCCACCATTTACCAGAATCCTTTGACTAAAAACTCTTACTTAGCATATGATAGTTGTCACCCTAAATTCATGATTGAGAACATCCGTTCTTAATATATGAAAATGTGTAGGATGCGTAATGATAATTGTAAGAATTGTACTTATGCTGAAGAGATGAACAACAATTTTTACAATGGGGTTATAAAGAACCCCAGTTGAAAATGCCAAAAACTAGGCTATAATATTGATAGGGATGTTTTCTTGCACAAAGCTGCCATGTACCACTCATACATGCATTAGGTCTGTGACTACTTAATGGTATGAAAACTCTTAAGAGTCAAAATGTGGTAGATACATTTTCGTCCATTTTAAAATCAAATCTGACAGTGATTTGAGTCCTATTTTATCTGATAGATGCCAGTATGATTTTCAGACCAACTGTAATGTAGCAGCATTTTTTTCTTGGTATAAAAAAAATGTTGATTTAGCTTCTAGTTCTATTTCCAAGTCTATGGAAAGGGCTGGATGCTACATGTGTGGTTCTTGTACTATGTGTGGGTACATTCTTGAGGCACATTTTACTTCTGTTAACACTAGTAAAAGCCATGACATTAGGTTCCACTTAACATGTAAAACCATATATTGCTTATATAGTGACATGTATATGTGGTTCATTTTATGTAGGACAGACCATCTGTTCAGATAGTATGTTTCATTACATATGACTGACAGTTGTAAAAGGTCCAGAAGACCATTGTATAACTATATATTACAACATAATAGTGCAGTTTTTACTTTTATTAGCCACTGACATTTTTTTTTACATTCCCAATATTAAGTTTCATAAGCAAATATTAAATTGCAAAGAAAAAATGGATTTTGAATCTAGAGGCATTATACAAACATGACTTAAATGAGATATTCTGAGTTAAATATATTTATGTTTATATACATGTAAATACATTTTTGGTTTGTATACACACAGTTGTTTTCCTTTTTTTATATATATTTTTACATATTTTCTAATTACAGACATCTGTATTTTGTTTATATTTAGTTTGTTGACTATTGTGACAAACCAAAATGCTGCCAGCCCAGCTAGCTGGAATTTTGTAAATAATCATATGTTGTTTGTGAATATTAATATGATTCATATGCTTGTATTACAAATGTAAGAGAACTATATGTTATGTGTATATTAAACTACTGATGTAGAAGTGTGTGTTGAACAGGGTTTGTACAGTACTGAGCTTCCAGGATGTGACCACAGTGTACACTACTGGAAAAGAACAGAAATGTATACACTGTAAACTGCATACCTGTGCAAATGTATGTTTTAATAGCAGAAGCTGGAACATACAGAGTTAACCTGCAAAACCCCAAGTAAATAAGTTGAAACTAAAGTATTTTTACTACTGCGATATCCGTCAGTGTAGCAGAAACAATGTCTAGAGCTAGAGGTTTTTCTATTGTCTTGAATTAGAAAGAATTGCTAGGTTTCACATGTAAAAGTGTTTAATTATTTTATGACTTCCATGTTCTCCAAACTTCTGCTGAGAGATATGTACTTCTAACATAAAAGTGTTAGTCTCTGTCAGCCTGAGAAATGAAGGCAGGTGACAAAGAGTGATGTCATCCCAACTAACCCAGCAGTAATGTGTATTATTAATTTAAGAACTATCTCAGAGAGTGAGTCTCTGCATTTTGTATCTTGTCTTGGATCTAGAAACATTCATTCAGCACTTCTCATTTGCATTTGCATTGCTCTGTAAGTAAGTTATTTAGGCCACAGTATCTCTTAGATATAGGCAGGAATAGAGTAAAGATTAGTTTAGATGTTTTCTGTATTTATTTGAGACTGTCTTGCAATGTTGTTTTAAAATATTTCCTGTGATTCTGAACTCTGTAGTTACTGTGCTTGTTTGAGTATGGTCTTGTTCTTTTATTATTAATTATTAAATATATTTAAACCTTTTAATTGTGGCTGGTTTGTTTAGAGATATTTAAGCTCTTAAAGTACTTGCATATGTATTTGGTGACACAGTATAGGCCACTCCTAAACAGCCTTAGTATCAGTTCACGGTTACTATTTGGACAATAGTAACATTACATTACACATTAGGATTGGACACCCTTTCGTAAGGGTCTTATAGTAGCCGATAAGTAAGGGTGGCTGGTGGGAGCTGGTACTACCTTATAGTCTGGGCAGAAGGGAGCATAGCTAGGAAACCTGTGCCAGCCTTTCCCAGGTGTGTGTGTGTGTTTCTATATCAATCAAATCTCAAAGTGTGTGCATCAGCTACTTGAGCAGGGACACGAAGCACTGGTTGGACAATGAAGGTGCCGGATGTCTTAGCTTGGCCACTCAGCTGAGATCTTAACCCTATAGCTGTGCCAGTGGGGAGTCTTATTGGGGATCTGGAGAAAGAGGGAGAAACCAGCCCCAGACTGACTGTGATCTCTGTGTGCTCTTAAGGGAAATTGTACTTTATTGTGTGTGTACTTGTCATCCTCCCAGTGTATTAGTCCCTCATTGGTGCTAGTGGTGAGGATTGAGGCTCCTTGATTACTGGGCCAGTGCAGGGGCATCACATATTATTTGGTGGCAGTGGTGAGATACCCACATCACATATTAATTGTGTGATAGTGGTGAGATAGTCACATCACATATTAATTGGCTTGTAGTGGTGTGGATATTGAATTCCTGTAGCTTGTGTACAGTGGCCACTGAAGATGTTTGTACTCTCAATCAGCCACACAGTGAACATTCAGAGTTCATATCACAATTGTTTTATTTTTCTTTTTGTTGGCTTAGTTAGTCAGGGAGAGCAGGCAAGCATGTCAGCAAAAGAGTATGGCAAGCTGACAAGGAGCCAGTTGGCTGAGATGTACCAGGGTAAAGGAATGGTGCATGCCAACCCAAGGCAGACATGATTGCAGCTTTAGTCACAGTTGCATTGCAGAATAGCAACCAGGAGAACAGTCAGACTGGCCTTGGAGATGTACAACTCTCAGAAAATGGACAGTTCAACCTTGCCACAGAGGACTTAAAAATCCATCTGGAGTTAAAGAGACTTGAGGTGGAGGCCAAGTATTTGGAAATAGAAGCAGGAGAGACTGAGACATCTGGAGGCTGAGGAAAATGGGAAACTGCAATGTCTAAAGGCTGAGAAAAATGAGAAACTGCGATGTCTGAAGACTGAGGAAAATGAGAGGCAGAGGCGACATGAATAGGAGATGCTGACTGTTCACCACAGTCATGGAGGTAATGGAGAAGGGAGTAACTTTACCCCAGAAGCAACAAAGGTCAGCAAAGTTCTTCCACAATTTACAGAGGGTGATAGTTTCATTCATATGTTTGAGAGGGTATGTAAACTGTATAATGTTGACCAAGTGCTCTGGGTATGGTTCCTGACACCCCTTACTCCTTGGTAAAGCTGTAACTGTTCTTTCCAAACTGCCTGATAATGATTGTTTAAATTATAATACAATCAAAATGTGTTTGTCAGAACACTTTTAAGTTAACACCTGAAGCTTATAGGAAAAGGTTTCATGAGCATAGACGCAAGGCAGATGAAAGTGTGTGTGAATATGTTGCTGAACTAAGCACTTATTTTCATAGGTGGGTAAGTGGATATCAGGTCACCACTTTTGAAGGGCTGGCAGACCTTTTGGTGAGGGAACAAGCCCTTAGCTTTGCCTGAGGACATGAGAATCTGGTTAGCTGATAGACAATGCAATACTGTAGATGAGTTGGGGAAGAAGGGGAGACCTATACCTAGCAAGCAGGGCATCAATGCACAGGAAAGGGACACCCAGTGCTGCTCATATGTCTAAGGGAACCCATGGTGGGCAGCCCAGACTGCCCTAACAAAGTCTGCCAATAGCAGGGGAAGCCACTAGTCCAGGTACATGTCCAGGACCAAGGGTTAAATGTTTTAAATGCAACCAGTGAGGCCATGTAGCATATAAATGGCCACCAAGGCAAGGTGGGGAAACAAAAGGTGGGGAGCCATAAGTGGGAATGACAAAATGACAACAATAGGTTGTCTCGAGACAACAAGAGTATCAAACTACCACAAGGTTATATCCTATCTTAGCGCATGGGGAAGAGACCATGGCTAGGAGAGACACAGCCTCTGACCTAACCATTGTGAAGCCTGCAATGATTACAGAGGAGTACTACTTGCTTGAGCAGTCCACTCCAGTCAGAGATTTAGGAGAGACCCCATTCCAAATACCATTGGCTAAGGTTCACCCTGAGTGGGAGGGTGGAAAAGGAAGCCAGCAAGTAGGTGTGTTTGAGGATATCCCTGCAGATGTCCTGATAGGGAATGATTTTGATAATGCAGTACCGTGTGTGCATGCAGTTACACCCAGTCAGGCTTGCAGACAAGCATGTGGGTCTGATAGCCTGGGGGCAACCCAAACAGACTGCACATTTGCAGCCAGGACTGGTGAGTTGGTTACTTCAGGGAGAGAGCTACCCTGTATCAGTGAGACTGAAGGTGAGCCACAGCTGCTTGTGGGTACTGATGTTCCCTTGGACAGAGTTACTGCAAGGGCAGAGGTGAGCAGTAGTACCCAGGCTGACATTGAGGCACCGCTGTCAGAGGATACCAGACTTCCTGTGGAAGGAGAGCTTGGAAGGGTTATAAAGAGAGAGTTGAGACAGGCTCAGCTCTCAGACCCTACATTACAAGGCCTGAGGGAGGTAGCTAGTGAGGCACCTGATTCTCAAGGGAAGGGGGAATCTGTATACTGGGGAAAAAGGGTTACTGAACAGAGAGTGGACCCCTGAGGGAGGGCTGGAGGGTGAGGGAATACAGCAGTTGGTAGTGCCCAGAACCTACCATCTGGCACTTTTAGCCATATTCCATGATATTCCCTTTGTAGGTCATATGGGCATAAAATGTACAAAGAGACATATTATGCAGAATGTCTATTGGCCTGGGATTTCCAGAGATGTAACAGGGTACTGCAGGACCTGTGAGCAGTGGCAAAAGGTAGGCAAGGCAAGAGAAAAGGTGAAAGCTCCTTTGATGCCTTTGCCTGTGATTGAGGAGCTATTTCAGAGGGTAGCTATAGATACTGTGGGGCTTCTGAGTACCCCACATTCCACAGGGAAAACGTATATCCTAGTGGTAGTAGATTATGCTACCAGATAACCTGAGGCAGTCCTCTATTGAGGCAGAAAAGGTGGCAAATGCTTTGTTAGAGATTTTCAGCAGGGGTAGGTTTCCCAAAAGAAATACTGACTGACAGAGGTGCCAATTTCATGTCAAACCTGCTGGCTTGTCTGTAGAAGTACTGTGGGGTGAAGCACCTAAAGACCACCCCTTACCATCCACAAACTAATGGTCTTGTTGAGAGGTTAAACTCTACATTCAAGTCCATGCTACAGGCATTTGCAGACTAGTTTAAGAGGGACTGGGAGACATAGTTGCCCCATCTGTTGTTTGCTTACAGAGTGGTTCCCCAGAAATCCACATTTTTTTCACGCTTTGAATTGCTGTATGGGAATAGAGTGAGGGGACATCTAGATATGATTCATGATGAGTGGGAGGGTGAGTGTGAATCCCAAAAGGAGTCCATTGTGGCATATGTCCTAACCCTCAGGACAACGCTCAGGGAGCTCATTTGCTTGGCCTAGGAGAACCTGGCAGAAGCCCAACAGCAGAAAAAGGTCTGGTATGACAGGAATGCTTGAGCTATAGAGTATGCTTTAGGGCAGCAGGTAATGGTTCTCATTCCTGTCAGACACAACAAGCTGCAAGCAGCTTGGGAGGGACCCTACAATGTGATAAGGAAGATCAGTGATGTTAACTAAATGTAGAACTGCTGGGCAGAAGGCAGGGGCACAAACTGTACCATGTTAACATGATGAAGCCTTACCATGATAGGGAGGCCCTTGTGCTGAATATTTGCAGTAGAAGGCAGGAGGAGTCTGAGGGGGATCTATGGCTACAGGGAGCAAGCCAGGAAAATCCCAAATTACTATGGTGGAGCTTAGGATTTCAGGCATATGATGGCACAGTGCAGTACTGTACTGGGGTCAGCAAGGCCAAGGCAGCTGGAATTTAAAGACAGGGAATGGGGTAAGTTATTCCCAGATAGGCTCAACCCTCTCAAGCAATGTTTCTGAAGGGTAAAGGTCACTTGAAAGACTACCTTGTGTTTTTTTTTTTTTTGGGGGGGGGAGTGTGACAAGCCAAAATGCTGCCAGCCCAGCTAGCTGAAATTTTGTAAATACTCATATGTCATTTGTGAATATTAATATGATTCATATGCTTGTCTTACAAATGCAAGAGAACTATATGTTATGTGTATATTAAACTACTGGTGCAGAAGTGTGTGTTGAACAGGGTTTGTACAGTACTGAGCTTCCAGGATGTGACCACAGTGTACCCTATTGGAAAAAAAAACAGAAATGTATATGAACTGTATACCTGTGCAAATGTATGTTTTAATAGTAGAAGTTGGAACATACAGAGTTAACCTGCAAAACTTCAAGTAAATAAGTTGAAACTAAAGTATTTTTACGATTGTCATATATCTCAGTGAAACAGACACAATATCTAAAGCTAGAGTTTTTTCTGTTGTCTTGAAACAGAAATAATTACTAGGTTTCACATGTTAAAGTCTTTAATTATTTTAAAACTTCCATGCTCTGCAAACCTCTAAGATATATGAACTCCTAACACAGAGGTGTTAGTCTCTGTTAACCTGGAAAATGAAGGCAGGTGACAAAGAGTGATGTCATCCCAGCTAACCCAGCAGTAATGTGTGTTATTAATTTAAGAACTATCTCAGAGAGTGAGTCTCTGCATTTTGTATCTTGTCTTGGATCTAGAAACATCCATTCAGCACTTCTCATCTGCATTTGCCTTGCTCTGTAAGTAAGTTATTTAGGACACAGTATCTCTTAGGTATATATATGAATATAGTAAAGATTAGTTTAGATGTTTTATGTATTTATATGAGACTGTCCTGCAATATTATTTTAAAATATTTCCTGTGATTCTGAACTCTGTAGTTACTGTGCTTATTTGGGTATTGTCTTGTTATTATTTATTATTAAATATGTTTTACCATTTTAATTGTGGCTGGTTTGTTTACAAATATTTAAGCTCTGAGAGTACTTGCATATGTATTTGGTGACACTGTATAGGCCACTCCTAAATAGCCTTAGTCTTGGTCACACTTACCATTTAGATAATAGTAATATTACACAGTAGGATTGGACACCCTTTGGTGAGGGCCTTATAGTAGCTGATAAGTAAGGGTGGCTGGTGGCAGCTGCTACTACCTTATAGTCTGGGCAGAAGGGAGTATAGCTAGTAAACCTGTGCCAGCCTTTCCCAGGTGTGTGTGTGTGTGTGTGTGTGTGTGTGTGTGTGTGTGTGTGTGTGTGTGTATCAATCAAATCTCAAAGTGTGTGTGTGTCAGCTACCTGGGCAGGGACACAAAGCACTGGTTGGACAGAGAGGGTGCTGGATGTCTTAGCTTTGCCACTTGGCTGAGATCTTAACCCTATAGCTGTGCCAGTGGGGAATCTTATTGGGGATCTGGAGAAAGAGGGAGAAACCAGCCCTAGACTGACTGTGATCTCTGTGTGCTTTTAAAGGAAATTGTATTTTACTGTGTGTGTACTTTTCATCCTCCCAATGTGTACGTCCCTCACTGGTGCTAGTGGTGAGGATTGAGGCTCCTTGATTACTGGGCCAGTGCAGGGGTGTCACAACTATGGATATTGTTGGAAATATATTTATATATGCATAGATTTTTAACATGCACTAGCTCTGAGATGTGATATCAGCGAGAGATATAGTTACATGATGTTTGTTACCTTTTAAATATGGGTGTTTTTCCATGATCAAGTAGAACTAAAAATGCTCTGTGAGCAAAATGCAGTCTAGTCTTGATTTGTATCTGTGCACCTTTATTAAAATATAATTTATACAGCTTTCCAGTGTTTATGTGTTTTTTTTTCTTTGTTTGAATTGCATTGCTGGTGCATCTCCATGCACTTGTTTGTGAATATAATGTGAGTGATGAGAGAAGAGTGAGGAAAAGCTGTCTAGAAAGGTGAAGACAGTGTAGGGTTAGCCTTGTATGGAACAGGAGCAGAGCCTTGTATCCTGCAAGTGTGGTTTGAAAAGTTTGTTTTTGTCATTTTATCTAAATATCGGGGGAAAGAGTTCCAATCTAGATGCACAGGTGGAGAACATAGAGTCACCAGCTGAATTATTATATGGGGTTATGTGGAAAAGTACTTTCTTAGTATAGTGGCACTATCTATTTGGGAAGTAGCATTGATCAATGTTGATTAGGATAGGGTATTGGTCAGGCTTGTAGAAGAGCTTGTGTGTGGTTAGTAGCTGTGAAAAGGATAGGTAAAGGGGGTAGTTTTAGCCATTTTAAAAGCAAAGCAGTGATGTGCATTTTTTAAGGTAAGTTGGTGGCAGATTTTGCTATTTTATTATAATATTGTTTAAGGAGGTTGGATTGTGGGACTTGAAGATTAATATGTACTAGAGCAGCATACAGGAGGGCAGGGAGACTGAGGCACTATCTTCCTGCAGAATTTGTTAAATAAGGAGCTGTCCCATACAGTGAGAGCCTAGCTTCTGTTAAGTTTTCTTGACTGTTTCTTTTATATGGTAGTCAAATTTTAATTGCTCATCACTGCTGTCTCCCAGCAGTATAATAATGGATACTAGTTCTATTTGTGCATTGTTTGAGAAGGTTAGGATGAAGAAGGTTTTCTGGTTAGAGAGATGTTTGCGGATAAATAGGATTACTTTAGATTTTTTTGGGATTCAAAAACATTTGGGAGCTGAAAAGACAGATGTCAGTCAAGATGAGAAATTCCTGGGTTAGCTATTGAAGCTTGTCACAAGCCTATAGGGTTGGTATAAGCATTACTTTCTGCCATACAAAAGACTGTGGTGTTTGTCATCACCTTCAGATAGCCAGGCTGGAACACTGTCTCTGGAAGGCTTAGCATGACAATAGAGACATCTATTTCACATCTATGTGCCTACTGCACATGATCCTGCACCAGATGTCATTCATTCTGAGATGAATCAGAGGCCCCTCAGCCAGGTCTTAGACATCTGTTGTTAGGGGCTGGCCTAGTGTGGAGGAATACCCAGGGCAGCTCCCTTAGGTTCCTCTTGAGCCACCTACCATAATTCCTTCTTTAAAGATTGGGTGAATGGGATCCATTGAGACAGGATAACTGCTGCAGATACTCATCAGATATTTCTGGAGTTTTCTCATATGCAAATGAGTCACAGGTACCTTGAGGATAGACAATGGAATGTGACCTAATGGTCTTAATATCTCCCTAGCCTTGGATCTGGACCAGGCTGTGAAAGAAATACTTCACTACCAAGGCTGCTTATGTGGGGGGGGGGGGGGTAAAAATGCACACTCTATGTTCAGCAGACCACCTCACAAAACATTTTCCAGGTCTCTGGCTGCAGGCTGGACATGGAAAGGTTGATAGTGTACCTCAGAAAGGTGACAGTGGATATCACTATAACTGTCTTCTTCATTTTTAACATTAAGGGCACTTAGGTAAGGTAGTCATCTAGACATTGATAAACATGTATTTCCTTTGTTCTGAAATGGGTGAACTGGTGGGATCAACCATGTAGTGAAGACTCCATGGGTGGTGGAGAGCCTGGAGGGAAGACATGTAAATTAGAAGAGGTGCCAGAATTTCTCGTCTTGGGGCTTACCTTCTGTAAAGAAGAAACAATATCAGGCAGTGCAAGTGCAACAAACTTATTAACAAATTCCATGAAGAATGTTGTCAATAAGGATCTTTTTCCTTTCTCTAAATCTTGGAGAAGCTGGCACCATCCTAGAAATGTAGGAACCATTTGCTGTTGCATGGAAACTGGCATCTGGTGTAGACATCAACCCAGTTTCCTTGATATTTAAGAAGCAACAGCAGTGACTTGGATCCTACCTCTAAAACTGTCAAGACAGGATGGGGACTCCCCTGTAGAATCTCACAGGGCTGGGGAATCACCAGGACCAGAAAAACACAAACTCACATTCTGCTTCCAGTCTCTTTAATGGTCATTTGCTGGGTATGTGCCATGATGGATGCTTTAAGTTTAATTGTCATTAAGGCTTCTATTTTTTTTTTCACTTCTGGGCCTAGTAAGCCTATACATAACAGTCCTGCTGCCTAAAAATTATTTGTAAAAGTTGTGCACCAATTACAGGAAGAACTGTTGTGGTCTTCAAATGGAAGTTGTGCAGAAATTGCCATATGTGTGCTTAAGCATGTTTTTCAGGGACATCATTGACTTAGAAAGGTTACCATCTCAATCCAGTATTTGGTCAAACTGTGTGAAAATGCAGTCACAACTGAATGTTAGTCAAGGAACAAAATAAATCATTCTGAAATTGGGTACTTATTTTCTACTCTGGAAGTCACCTGAAACAGACCAAGTAGATGCATGAACTGAATTAGTCAAAAATCAAGAAAATAAGCCCAAAATTAATTGTTTACCATTTGCTGTTATGAAAGTTATGAAATCATTTAGAAGTTGCGTAATGGAAGTGGACCAAAGACAACTGAAACTAGCTTTTCCACTGGAGAAAAATTAATGTATGATACAAGTGTCTTCTTTATACTGAACATCAGTCAGATGCTGGTTGGATTGTGATGACAATTGCATGGATGTCCAAAGAAAACTGAAGAGTTAGGTCCTGAAGTTGAATGTTTCATGTTTGACAAATCCCTGGACTAAGGAATACATAGCAGTGATCCCTACAATGAACATCCAAGGCACTTTGTTTAACGACAGGGGGCAGTGCTTTTTACTTTTGATTTTAGAAGAGCAAGAGACAGATATTAGGAACCCAGACAGCAGCTTCCCCCATTTTTTGAATACTGTGTTATGCTACCTTATCCTAAATCTCAGGATTTATACATTCAGGTAAAATGAATGAGACACACTCTAGTATCTGGCTCCATGGTACAGAGGGATGGCATGCTGTGAGCCAAATGACCAGAGTTCAATTAGCAGTTCAGCCATGGCACTGGAGAAGTCAGACAGAGGTGGGACTTAACATCCCATGTCAGTTCACTCTGCCTGAGGTGGGACTAAGGAAGGACACATACTCAAGCACCTCCACAGTTGACACCTGGTAGAGATCTGGGGTGCACAGGAGAGGGAGGGATGTGGCCAAGTTGCATAAGGAGCCATGGATGATACACTGTGAGCCTATTGTATACCAATTTCATAGACTGTATGGGCTGGGGAGCAGTAAGCCTTAGACAAGACCTCCTTGGTGGTGGTGGTGGTGGTGGTGGTGGTATGACTTTACCCCAGGATGCCTTGAGCGTCTCACTGGCTCTGAACATGAACAGAGTCAGTCGCGGGGGGGGGGAGCAGTGTATTTCAGTTAATACAGTGAACAAGAGGAACTGGTAACTGATGGTCAGAAAAAATATTGCAAAAATATAACCCATGATATGCCTACACAAACACCAAATGATGAAAACCCCACATTTATGGGTCTAGTTTTACCATGCTACTCTGCCAAGAAACAGTAGATAAATCAGTATTAACTTCAGATTAGAAAAATATCCATAGCTACAATGTTAGATATCCAAGATCTGGTACTGCCATGCATGTCAATGCACATATTTTTTTAAATCTTTTTCTCTCTTCACTGCTGACCATTAGCTATCCCCACTGGCTATTCACTGATTCAATAATTCCATCAGACAAGAGCTCAACAGCCTATTCATTTCTGGGGCAAGGAAGAGACAAACAGATTGTGACAGTCCTGTTTGCAGATGGAAGTTTTTTTCTTAGGCCTAACCTCTCCATAAATCCATGTAGGCACGCAGGGGTGTACAATGGGCATAGTATGGAGCTGCCACTCATTTCTGCAAGTGGGATGAGACTGAGACTGCAGACAACCCTATCACATAAAGAAAACGCATTGTGCATCACTCTGGTTTCCTCTGAGGAACCAGAGCACATGCCTCACCCTGAAAGAGGCAAGTAGGAACAACTCTTTCACTCTTCTTTTATACCCCCCCCCCCCTGCTTGCTCCAGTAGGTGCCTAAACCACTACTCAGACTCCTGTCACCTACCTGGGTCATAGAACTTTAACCCTCTACAGTAATGAAGCTTGTCATTTATGTACATAATTTTATAACTTCAGAACAACAGTAAAGGTCTTTTGGTAAAGGCAGTTCTTGAGAGCTTTGATATCTAGACACTGCCAGCATCTCTTTCAAGATGATGGCAGCATCATGTCAGACTGAGGCCAAACCTTTTGGATTAATCAAGCTTTTAGTGTGCACCTCACCCTACAATGGAGAATGGTTTCCCTACTTCTCTCAGAGAGTAAAGTTAAGGTAACAAGTAGCTGAGTTCCACATCCCCAGCTTAATAACCTAATCACTGCTTTACAAAGAAGACCACTCAGTTTCTAAGTGTGCAAAGGCAACAATTTCTACTGTGTGTGTATTTCTTTTCCCCAGTTATGAGACTGTTGAGTTAGTATATATCTATATATATATATATATATATATATATATATATATATATATATATATAAGTAAGGAGGTAAGGGGAACAAAATTCCCACATGTGGATTGCCACCCGCACATGCGTGCATGTGCACACACGAAAAGCTTTTTAATTCTATCAGTGGAAGGTGTGATTGGTTTTATTTGGTTGAACCTTTGCTGGGTCATAATTAAGCAATACATCAGTGAAGCTTGAGAGTTCTCTGTTAAAACTTAAGGAGGAAGAAAAAAGTTGTTGATCGTCAAGTGTCATCATTTACTAAGTCAACTCTTTAACAAATGTCAGAACAGGTAGAAGCTCTTAGCTCAGAATGATGATTCACCTGATCACAAAGTCTCCTCAGATAATAGTGAAACTTCTATATGTGAAGCCTCGCATTCTGCACCATCATGCTAGTACAAAACCAAATAGGGGATTCCAGAATTAACTGAATACTACCTTTAAAGAAAGGCCACAGTGTCTGTAGTACCCCTAGTGCTATGGGCTCTACCAGACCCTTTCTTTTATTTATATAACAGGATGCAATACAATGGGACAGCCACTTTGAATTCACATGAAGACTGGTTTACCCTCCTTCCTGGTTGCAAAGGAGACAAACAGCTGATCGGAGGTTCTGATGTATTTTTCATCATCTAGATAACACCTCAGTTGTCTGAGACAAATAAGCTTGGGCAAGGCCATGTCTCTTTTTATACGCATTCTTCTAATCCCCCTTCTTCCCATGCTAATTTAGAAATTAGTGGAGGAGGGACCAGAACTTCTCCTAATAGCACCTTTTCTGGCCAAGGCACCAATGGGTTCTCCCTCCTTATCCAGATGAAACACCTCATCCTCTCTTTGTAGCTGGACCTCCTCTAACAGATGAAGAGGACCCTGCAGCTCAGTGGATGGAATATTTAGTTCTTTTGCCCTTTAGGAACCAGTCAATGAGGATGTGCTAGTTTTAATTAAGATGGCCGGAAGGCATGTCACAAGAAAATTCTACTTACTTAAATGGAAGAGGTTTGCTGTCTGGTGCAACAGTAAGAATCAGAATCCTCCTGCAGCATCAGTGTCCTTGATTCAGCAATGCTTAAATGAGATATTCAAATCAAACTGTACATATAGGTTCATAGGTTAGTACTAGGCTAACTGCCCTTGTGGGCCATTTTAAGCCTAGCCAGTTACCCGCTGTGAGAATCAAACTCTGTACCTTGTGTCTGAGAGGCAAATGCCATAACCATTACACCACCCCCTCCCATATGTCTCTGTAAAGATACAGATGTCACCCGTTTCAACATGACGAGGTATGTATCCACTTCTTGCTTTCCTGTAGCCTGTTAGGCACTTCCTTAACAGAGTTCTATATCTGAGACCACATAAAAAGCTTGCCATTCTCCCATTTGATGGTATGTGCCCTGGAAAAGCTTACATGGCCTCATTTTGAACCTGCTACTTTACCCCCCCCCCCCAAATAACTGACTCAGAAAACTGCTGTAACATTTTCTATGGCTTCAGCTAGAAGGATTTCAGAATGACAGGCCATTTTGCCCAAAGAGACATTTCTATTTCTCCACAAAGATCAAGTAAGCCTTATAACCAACTCCTACTTTATGCCAAAAAGTAATGAACAAGTTCTCCCTCAACCAAACTATCCACCTGCCCATTTGCCTAGCCTCCAGAACAAGGGAGAACAATGGAGAAAGAATACTGCACTTCTTGGATGTATGCGTGCTGTTCTAGACCATAATTTACTGTGTTGTTACTCTGAGAAGCAAACAGACCTGTCTCTGCGACACCTTGCTTGTGAGGAATCTTAACAAAGGCATCCTTGTTTAACTTACATTTATGGGGATATGCTGCTCGTCAGCTTGATTGGTCTGCCACAGAGTTGAACTAGAATGGGATGTAAACTGCCTTTAAAGGTCACCTGAAATTGAACAGCTGTCAGTCAGTCATGGCCAGCCTACACAATGGATAAAAGGATCCCCTTTATTTTTTATGCACCACAATTACAGTAGCTTTCTGTTGTCACTCACAAGACATGGGAGCTATATACTTATCATAATGCTGGATCCTTTTCACCCTTAGGAGATTTGATTCCACTAATAGGAAATTATATGGTCCAGTAACTTGATTTGGCAATTTAGGTAGTACTCCTTGCCTCAAGGCCCTTCAGACAAACTTCCATAATACCCATATCCTGACTCTACCCTCAGATTGTGGGAACTGAATGGTATGATAACAAGATAACACCCATGCTGGTAGAAGAAGTTAACTACCAGGTCCTTAAAGAATGGTATTACAATATGGATGACAAAAGGAGAAAGGGATGTTGAACTGGATAGACTAAAGATGAAAAGGAATCAATATTATGCTAAGTATGTAACTTCTGTATCCTATTTAATCCTGTCCATCTGATTCTACTGATGCAACAAAATCCCAAGCTACCCAAATTTCCTTAGTGGAATCATGACAGGATGCCCTTGACAACAGTAGCTCCAAAAGAGGATCTGGATAAGAGATTCTAGCCAAATTATATTGCTTAGCAAAGTATACAATGTAGGTGACTGTTGCTGCAGCACAAATTTCACCTATGGAGGAGTTGCTGAATAATGTTCTAGAAGCTGACACTGGCCTGGTAGAATTAGCTTTTGGCTTGGAAGATAATACCTTATTTCTTAAAGTACATGCAAAGGATGTACAATCTGGACAGGGTTATCTTGGAGATCTTCAGACCTAGTCTGGCAGGTACAAAGGTTACAAATAGCTGGGAGTCTTTATTGGTGGTTTTGGTTCTCTGAAAGTAAAAACACAATTATCCATACTCATTCAGAATGTGTAGAAGATAGTCTCCCTTGATGATGTGATTAGAGAAGAATACAAGTAGACACATAGGTTGATTCATCTCAGGAGGTATCCTGGGAATTAAGAACTGGCTTTTAGTGATGCTCTGTCCTCAAGGAAAAGCAAATATGGAGGAATAGAAGAGAACTCTTGTAATTCCAATATTTGTTTAGTTAGTGCAATGGCCATTAAAAATAAGATCTTTCATGAAAATAATTTTATATCAGCAGAGCAGAAGTTGCTTGATCAGAGAGGGTTTGAGAGGGCAGGATCCTTGATGGGAGGACATAAAAGGAAAGCGCACCCACTTAAAATGACTTTGCACTGCTTGTGGGCTGCTAAAAAAGAAGAAGAATGAAATTCATTGTGGAAGTGACAAACATATGCCAAATGAACTTTAATAGTGGAGTAACTAAAGCCAGCATAACACAAAATAGGATTTGTAGTACAGCCGGAACAAGAGCAGAAAAGGGAACTAAATCTTGGTAATTGGCCCATATACAAAAATGTTCCACTTACATTTTTAGACTTGGCATGTGGATTCTTTTTGAGATGATGATAGAATCCATAACCCACTCTGGGATAGAGCAGGATCTTTAGCTATCAATGGAACTGATGTTAGTGTGAGTGCTTTAAGTCCAGGTAAGGACAACCAGGCAGGTAAGACATAAGATCTAGGTCCAGAAGTCATGACTGCTTCAGTAAGTGAGGTCTGAATAGGGGGAGCTAGATTTTCTTGGGACAGAATGGGATAGTAAAGATTACTGTGGCTTTGCACAGAGGCTTTCTACAGGAATTAATGGAAGTGGTGGAAAGGCAATAAAGGAGCCCAAGGTGTCACTGACAAACCAGGACATCTCTCTGTAACTGTAGCTTGGGAGGGATCGGGGCAAAACAGTTGCTGTATTTCTTATTGGACATGGAGGTAAAGAGATTGCAGCAAGACTGGCCCCAGCAGCTGAAGACAGATTATGCTGTAGGATTCATAAACCACTCATGAATCAATAAAAAGGATCTGCTGAGCCTGTCCATCAAAAAATGGTATGAAGTCAACATCCGCTGCCATACTTTCATGGCCTGTCTGTAAAGGGGGTATGATATGGTTGCTCCCAGTTTGTTTCTGTACTACACCACTGATATATTTTCTAACTGTATGTAAATCACTCCCAGAGAAAGGTCTGGGGTCCCTGTTATGCTAAGAGAACTGCAGTCATGTCCAAAATATTGATGGTAAGATTGCCCTTTGTCCATGATTCTTGGTCAGTTCTCCCCTTACAATACTCTACCCCAGAAAGGAGGCATCCATGGTTAACAGTCAGTATTGGGGTTGGAAGGATGAAAGGTCTTCCCACAGACACTGTTAGGGAGACAAGCCTCTGCTTCAGATGTTTCCTGCAAATTTGAGTCATACACATGAGAGCACTGAGGGGATCTGATAGCTGGAACTACTGAATATCCGGCATCCACTAAAATACTCTAATAAAAAATAGTCTGTTAGAACTGCAGAAGCCATTATACCAAGAACTTTCAGAATAAAATAGACTGGAGGTGATCAGTGATACATCAGACATTGGCTCATGCTCCTTAGGGACTGAAGCTTGTTGGAAGATAGCCTCAGTATGCAATTTTGCTGTATCCAGATGGTAACTTATAAACACTACCAATTGAGTGGGCTGTTGTGATTTCTCATAGCTGACTGAAATTTTAAAGGAATAGCAGAGATGTAGCTATATAACTCTGCCTTCTATAATGGACTCATCAATGCAGCAGCTACAGCTAGAACTCAATTGTCTAGTAATGAGAAAACATAGAGCCACAGATGGGCTGAGAATATCAGCATGCACTTAGTGAACACCTGAAAACTGTGTTGAGACTGAAGGGCAGGGCTCTGAACTGAAAGTGATGGGCTTCCAACTAGATGCAGAGAAACCTTTTTAGATGTCTATCCTTCCTGCTTACTCTTCGTCCCTAACTTCTTTCACATTAGGACTGAATAGGGAGACACCTTGAAGTTATCCATGAAGTTGTAGAGGCAGGGTAAGTACGAGACACCTCATGGTAATGGCAGTACATTGCCCCATCAATAGCGCTGTGTAACAGCTGCGTGATGAGGGTGAAGATGTTCAACAATGTTGCCTTGACAGTCTCAACCTGTTTTATTGGTGTGGCCTGCCTCTTCAAATAGTCCAAAGCCTGTTCTGCTAAGACTCTTTGGAAGCAATTTATGCTTGTTAAGGTAATTCAGTGCTCTTAGGGGAAATATGCCTGAGGCACTAACTACTCTTCCCCTTTTTGTTCATTGCTTTATATTCCTTTTTTGGCAGATGGACAGCTGTTGTATCTTCAGACACCCCATTCCTGGTGGCTGCCACTACAGTGATGGAGTCAGCCAGATGGCCATTGTGCCAGTGCTGCCTACTACTGGGGGAATGGAGCATCTTTGTCTAGTTTTCTGGAAATAGCCTTGGTTATGTCAGGTTACAGCTGTGTCCTTCCTGGCACCCAAATCTATAAAATGGTCAAAGAGCATGGTGCAGTCTGAAATCACCCATCCAGTCATTCAGATTCATGTTAAAGGTTGCTTGGGAAGTACTCTAATATGCAAGAGCTGTCAATAACAAAAATAGTGGATACAATTGGTTAGTTATTTGTCACATTATCTGATGTTGTTGATGTGGAGGTATACTGTTAGCCTCTAGAGCAGGTTTTGCCTAACCACAGATACCATTTAGGTGAAGGAGTTCAAAGACTGCTGGACTGTTCATGGCATAGAAGGCTAAGCCGAGAGCTTCCCCCTGGAATGTGTTTGTCACTGAATAGAGGGACAAGACTTTTAGTTTCTCAAATAAACTAAGAGTACTGTGTTACTTAATGAGGTACATGTTGAAGAGTGCATTATATTCAAAGATGGGCCAAATAAGGGACGGATAAAGTGGGGCTGTAACTTCTTTAGATCTTGAGGAGATATCATGATGGATAAGCTGTACAAGGAAGAAGCATTTTTCTGCCAGATATATGGTGGTCATAGGAGAGCCTATTAACAAACATACCAAAGTCCTGTGATTGTGTTAAATTTGAAAGAAATGTTATCAATATGGTAAGCAGTAGTGACAGTAGATTTGCCAAAGGAAACTATGCTGTATTTCTTGGTGTTGAGGGTAACACCATGATTAATAAATGCATCAGGCATTTGCCTGGACCAACCCATGTAGGAGAAAGTGCAGTTGTGTAATAACTTACCATAACAGTAGAAGTTCAAATTCCATTTTGCTGCAGTAGCCAGCATTTATCTATTTGGGTTGTTTTCTGCCTAAGAAACAACATCCAGTGTGCTTTAAAAGTACTGGCTCCCTTTCAAACATTACCTCTGGATGCTGGCATTACCTCTGGATGTTGATTGGCCACAACCCATCAGATAAATAGCCGGAAAGAAGTACAGACAGCTGAATTCTTAATTATGTGCAGTCTCCACCTATATAGTTCCTTCTTGATAAGGTCCAAAATTGGAACTTGAAGGTCCTGATGATGATAATGTTGGGTATGAACCCTAGAAATCTAGTCCTGCAAGACAGAGTCAAAAAGGGGGTTTGAATATTTATCTGAATCCCCAGATTGGTAAGAAGGAGACAATCTATGTTAGAGTCTGCAAATATAAGAAAGTTGTCTAAAGAAAGATATACGAGAATGCTTAGAAGTCTTCAAAGGGCTATTCCAGGGGCTAGGCTCTTTCTGAATATTCTTAGAGCTGTGGATAACCAAAATTGTAATACAGAGGACTGACACTGTGACCCAGACACAGGGAATATGTGAAGGAAAAGATCTAGAACTTGTCTCCAGGTAGGTCCCTCCTTCAGAATCAGAAAACATCTGAAATAAACATTTTTTCCCTGTAGTCTAAAGTCAATAGGACCTATTATTTGTAAGGTTAGCATGTGGGACAGAGTTAGAGATACAGTGGCAGGAAAGGAGGGAAGGGGAAGAATTATTCAGGTATAGCCAGTCTACAGGTGTAGACTAGCCCTTTTCTGAAAAGATCCCTGTTGTTTGATAATGTTGATCCCCTCTTGCCATCTCTTCTTTGTGCTCTGTTTACAAGGAAAAGGCAGGCACTGTTAAGATAGTCTTCTGAATTAAGTTAAGAATCTATTTCATTTACACTGTGTGTGGGGCAGAGGCTGAAAATACTAACTCCCTGAACTAATTTCCTTCTTTTTATCATATTGTTTGAGGACCTGAGTAGCAAAAATGAGCAAACAGACCTTCTTTTCTAAAGCAGAGTTCAAAATCACAGATATAAGTTCATTTGCAAACCTGGCTATGCACCCAGGCATACTTCCTTAGAACAGTAACCCTAGACACAATATTTGCACAATCATGCACACTTTTTAGGGCATGCTTAAAGATCTAATGAACATTAGAAATAATAGGATTCTGAAGGCAGATTAGTATAGAATTTTCTTAAAGTTTCAGCACAATGTAACAAATTTCCATGTATGGCCCTTGTAATTGAGAATTCTAAAAGCTTCTGTGACACCCCATGCACTGGCCCAGTAATCAAGGAGCCTCAATCCTCACCAATAGCACCAGTGAGGAATGTCCACATTGGGAGGATGACAAGTACATACACAGTAAAGTACAATTTCCCTTAAGAGCAAACATTGATCACAGTCAGTCTGGGGGCTGGTTTCACTCTCTCTCAACCAGATCCCCAATAAGACTCCCCACTAGCACAGCTATAGAGTTGAATCCTTAGCCAGGGTTCCAAGCCAAGTCCTCCAAACACTCTTTCTGTCCAACCAGTGCTTCGTGTCCCTGCCAAGTTTCTCACACACACACACACACACACACACACACACACACACATACACACACACTTTGACATTTGATGTATACACAAACACACACCTGGAAAAGGCTGGCACAGGTTTACTAGCTATGCCCCCTTTGGCTCAAACCATAAGGTAGTTAGCACTGCTACCAGAACCCCTTATCAGCTACTTTAAGGCCCTTCTCAAAGGGTGCCCAATCTTACTGTGTAATGTTACTATTATCCAAATGGTAAGTGTGACCAAGAGTTGCAAAGCTATTTAAGAGTGGCCTGTACAGTGTCACCAAATACATATGCAAGTACTCTCAGAGCTTAAATATCTCAAAACAAACCAGCCACAATTAAAAGGTTTAAATATATTTTATAATAAATAATAAAAGAACAAGATAATACTCAAAAACTCAGCACAGTGACTACAGAGTTCAGAATCACAGGAAATATTTAAAAACAACATTGCAGGACAGTCTCAAATAAATACAGAAACATCTAAACTAATCTTTACTATATACCTGTCTATATCTAAGAGAAACCACTGTAATCTAGTTACTTACTATTAGCAAGACAAATGCAGATGAGAAGTGCTGAATGGATTTTCTAGATCCAAGACAAGATACAAAATGCATACACTCACTCTCTAAAATAGTTCTTAAATTAATAATACACATTACTGCTGGGTTAGCTAGGATGACATTACTCTTTGTCACCTGCCTTCAGTTCCCAGGCTAACAGAAACTTAGAATTTACCACCTCTGTGTCAGAGGTACACATCTCTCAGATGTTTACCTAGAATAAGAAGTCATAAAACAGTTAAGGTTCATAGGTTCATAGGTAGGTACTAGGCTATTGGCCCTAGGGCCTATACAAGCCTAGCCAAAAATGTACCCTGGCTTTCACCACCCAAGAAAAATATTTTCCTGTGCCCCTGTCAAGCAGAACCACAGAAGTGATCCCCGGGGTGAATTTCCTATTACCCATCCAATCATCAAGATTTTTCTTGAAGAGTGCTAATGAGGAGCTCTGTTTGACATAGATAGGTAGTCTGTTCCAGAGTATGGGAAGTCTCTGGGACAGGAATCTATCCCTCCAGCATGTTCTGTTTATTGTGGTGACAAGGTTTAGGTCCCTAGAACATGTAGCTCGGAGGGATTGGGATTTCTTTAAGTAGAGCATGTCCAACAGCTCTGGGTTTGACATAGGTTTGTATGTTAGGCAGAGATCGCCTCTGAGTAGGCGATATGCGACGGAGTAAAGCTGGAATTTTTTGAGACGGTCTGCATAAAGCATTTGTTTGAGGCCAGTAATCCTCTTTGTGAGGTATTTTTGCGGCTTTTCCAGTTGTTGTAGATGTCTTGTGAGGTACATACCAAAAGGGGCGTTGTACTCTATAATGGGTCTAATGAGTGATGAGTAGAGGGGAACAATGACCTCTTTTTTCTGGATAAGAAACCTTTTCTGATGAGATGTGCCACGTAGAAGGATTTCCTGACCACTTTGGCAATGTGATTATCAAAGGAGAGACTACTGTCCACCTGTGTCCCAAGGTCTCTTATCACACTTTCGGTGTTAAGTAGACTACCGCCTATGTGGTAGTTCATGGGTACAGAATTTTTACCAAAGGGGATGACAATGCACTTTTTGGCATTGAGCTTGAGACCATGTCTTTGACACCAGGCATCTGTCTCAGTGAGGCCCTTTTGTAGGATGTCCACATCGTTAGGAGTTCCAATTATGGCTCCTAGTTTGCAGTCATCTGTGAATTTAGTTAGCCAAAGACCTTCTGTGTTAGCCTGTACTTCAGAGAAGTAGATACCAAACAGGAGAGGACCCAGGACTGAACCCTGTGGTACACCACTTGTCACTAGTCTGAAGTCTGATTTGGAGTCTGCTACTTTCACAGTGTGGGTTCTTTCAGTAAGCCAGTTGGCAACCCATCTTGTGACATAGGGATGTATACCTAGCTTAGTGAGTTTATCTAAAATTCCAGAGTGGGGGATGGTGTCGAACACCTTGGCGAGATCTAGATAGGCTGTGTGAACCACCTTACCCTCATCCATGGCCTTGGTGACTACTTCAAAGAAGTCTATCAGGATTAGGAGACATGATCTGCCTTTTACAAACCCAAACTGTGTGGGGTCCAGGATTTGGAGATCTCCAATGTCTTTGTTTATGAGTTCCATGAGCCTTGCAGATGAGGCTCGTCAGGCTAATGGGGCGGTAGCTCCCAGGATCTGTTTTGCCCCCCCCCTTTGTGGAGTGGGATAACTGTCGCAGTGCGCCATTCAATGGGCACAAAGCCTGAGGTGAGGCTATGATTGAACATGGTACTTAGGTGGGGTGCCAGTTCATTCTGTAGTTCATGTAGAAGGCAGCCTGGGATGTTGTCAGGTCCCATGGATGCTGCTGTGTTCTTGGCTTTGGAGAGTGAAGTTTTTACCTGTGCAGCCGTGATTACAGGAACTTTGCATTCTTCCGGTATAAAGATGGGCCCTTTAGGAGGTGAGAGGGGGGGGGTAAAGTTAGCACTGAACCTATATGCCAGGATGTTGGCAATATCAGTTGGTTCTGTATATTGTGTCATTGTGCTGTAACTCAGAGCAGATCTGAGTGTTGCCATTGAGATTTTTAACATAGCTATAGAATGCTTTCTGGTTGTCTTTAGAATCAGTGGCTATTTTGTTTTCATAACTAGCTTTGGAGGATTTTATGAGGGATCTCAGCTTCTTACTGAGGCTGACCAGGGAGTTCCTCCAATCGTGGGATTTTTACTCTTTTTTGCAACAGTTTCTTTCTTCTGTTGTAGAGTTTGTTTATGGCAGAAGACCACCAGATTGGCTTCCTTTTTTTGGAGGATAGCATCTTGGTTCTGTTGGGGATAGCATGATCCATGCACTCGTGTAAGTGCTTATAAAGTGCATTTGTGTAGGATTCAGCAGTCATACCTCTATTGTCCATCTGCATGGGTGTCATGAAGTTTGCCACTTCTGTCTTAAAAAGCATGAAGTTGGCTTTGGAGAAATTTTTTACGGTTGTTTTCCTAATGGGGGTGGGAGCGGGATGTGGATGTCTAGGGTGATTAGCTTGTGGTCGGATCTGACCAATGAGGAGCTGACCTCTGGTGTGGAACACCGGTCACCCATGTTGGTGATGACCAGGTCTAGGATATTGCTGCCTCTGGTGGGGTGTGGATAAGTTGATCCAAAGCATTGGAATTGATGATTTCCAGAAAAGCGTTGAGCAAAGAGTTGGTACATGAGTAGTTTTCCCAGTTAATGGTAGGGTAGTTGAAATCACCCATTATTAGAGTGTTGGGTTGTACCTTAATATTTTCCAGTGTATCAAGAAAAGAGGAGTGGGAATCCTGGGGCATGGTGGGGGGTCTTTAGCAAGCTACAATCTGGATTGCGGTTTTGCCCAGAGTTAGTTGAACTTGGATAATCTCGGATGCATTATGCTGAGCAACTAGCTTGGAGGTGTGGATATCCTTAATGAATATGGACACGCCTCCACCTTTAGTGTTTCGGTCCGGGTTTGGTGGCCAAAAGGTGTGGTATGAATTATAGCCTGGTAATGCAGGGGTGCTCTGTGGAGCTTTGAACCAGGTCTCTGTCACTGCACAGATGTCAATGTTTTCCATTTTAAGGAGTGCCTTGAGTAAGTGCATTTTGAGGTTTAGACTTCTAGCATTGAGTAGCATTACCCTCAGATTTTGCTTGATTGTACCTGTTACGGTGGTGAATTTGTCATTTGAACCTTGCCTAAAAAAGCACTTTTACATTTGAAACCTAGTAATTATTTCTGTTTCAAGACAGTAGGAAAACCTCCAACTCTAGACATTGTGTCTGCTCTGAGCTGAAACACAGATAACAGAATCATAAAACAATTTCCACTTATTTTCTTGAGGTTTTGCAAGTTAATTCTGTATGTTCCACCTACTACCGTTAAAACACACATCTGCACAGGTATATAGTTTCATGCACATTTCTGCTCTTTTCCAACAGGGTACACTGTGGTTACATTCTTGAAGCTCAGTACTTAACATACAGTTCAACACACAATTCTGCACCAGGAGTTTAATAAACACATCACAAATAGTTCTCTTAAATTTGTAAGACAAGCTTATAGATCATATTAATATTCACAAATGACATATGATTATTTACAAAATTCCAAATAGCTGGGCTGGCAGTGCCATGTTTTTATATAAATCATATTAATATTTTCAAGTGACATATAATTATTTACAAAAGTCCATCTAGCTGGGCTGGCATCATTTTGGTTTGTCACAGCTACATCAACCAGATGGCTTTTCAGGGACTTAGATGTTAATCTGTACTTGAAAGCTACTTTTGCTGTGATTTTACATTAAGAAGTTACAGGATCATCCATCTTGTGGCAGAAGGTGTTTACCTGGTCTCTCTAAGTTGGGAGACACTCCAGGGAGCTTAAAGTGTACTTGTTTATTGGCCAGTGGGCATGGGAGTTAGTTTTCAGCATTTTTTGTCTGCTATAAATCAGGCAAGCTTTCGCAGAGCTATTCTCTGCTCAGTGGTGGTTAGCAGCACCTTGTATAGTAGCAAGTCTATAAAGCTAGTATTTAGCACTTAAACCCACAACACAGAAACATTTTGTGTGGACGTAAGCTTAGGGCAGCTAGGTAGTGTCATATAGCACTAACATCCAGGCTTCTTCCAAGACACCATTCAAGCTACCCCTGTTAAACCAAGACCTTAAACTATAACAGCACAACCCTAACAAAGGTCCTGACAACATGGATTTGTAATTTACTAATGTCTCTGTGACCAGCTTGGTAGATATAGGCATCCCAAGACAATGTAGCAATGTACTCAGTCAACCATTTAATCCTTAAAGGAACTTAATACAATATGTGAGAGATGTACGTACATAACTTCCTTGGAGGCAACAATCTCATTTACAAATGATTTTGTCAAAAACACACACACTGTATCCTTCACACATACTGCTTGGCAGACACACAGACCTTCTTATGATGAGGCACTTAAAAGAAACCTCTCCAAACCTCAAAGACGCTGTTAAACTGTAAAACCTACCCTCAGCAATCACTTAAGCACACACCAAAAGCAACACCTAACTACACATATGCCTACACCTAATGATCTCCCAAGAACAAAGCCCATAAAGCAAGCAAACACTTTACCTAGTACTTCCTTCGTAGTGGATTCTACTGTATGATACACAAACATTCCTCTCACCAGATTGGACTAGCAGAAGATAATGGTTAGTTGCCTGTCTGGAGCTAGGATCCTCAATATCACACATGTACTCAAATCACTGTACCACAGGTACCAGTATGGTTGTTTCATAGTCCATGTGGGTGTAAATGACTGGATTATATGAAAAGAGACACTATGAATCTCTCTGAATATGTGTCACAGACAGGTACATGCCTTGCATTGTGCAGCATTCTACCTACATAAAGGATGATGCCACATTATTGATTTTAATAATTATCTTAGATATTGGATTCCCCTGGAGTGACACCAGAAACCATCGGCATGGGAAGACATTGTTAACAGACCACTTTGCTTTGCCAAGGATGGTCTGTACCTGTCCCTTCTAGGCTTTTGGATAGTGGCTAAAACTTTATACATCCTTTTACAACCTTTTTTCCTTTTTTAGACAATATCAAAATAACAAAACTATAATCATAGCAACAAAAATCAATCAATTAATCAATCTCAAAGCAACCTTAGGTGTGACTGCTCAGTGCTAGGAGTCTTGACAAGAAACTGCACATCCTAGAAGCTCTCTTCTCTCTGAAGAATGTACACATCTTTGCTGTTACTGAGACTTTGTTTAAACCCACAGAATGTACTCTGGCAGTGGAAGGCTACAGTGCCTTTCACACATTTAGACCAACAGAAGCACAGACAGGGAATAAAGGTGGAGGTATCTCAATCCAAGTTAGCAGCAAATACAGCTCTAGGATGGTTAAATAGGATGATGCTCTGGAATTCATT
The DNA here is from genome assembly GCF_019279795.1 of Protopterus annectens. Classification (NCBI taxonomy): domain Eukaryota; kingdom Metazoa; phylum Chordata; order Ceratodontiformes; family Protopteridae; genus Protopterus; species Protopterus annectens. Next base: position 919,930,494 of record NC_056729.1, read on the forward strand.
CACATCCAAGTCTACATAGACAAGATTCTCTACCATGTACTGGACAGCTACAAGGGGTCACCATCTATGACCCACAAAGCTTACAGCTCTTACCTAGGCCTACTAGAGGCACACACCATCCAACCAAATACCATATTCATGGGAGACTTTAACAACTCCTCTGTCGACTGTGAAACATACACTGCCTCTAAATCAGAGGCGTAACATTTCCTGGACTTTATCAACACAAACACCTTGGACCAGGTAGTGCACTCTCCAAACAGAGAATCAAAATATATTGTACCTAGTGTTTACCAGTATGGGAGAATGTTATGCCCCCCCCCCCCCGTGTCACATCCTCATTGGTGAAATCAGACCACAAAGCTGTCTCCCTTGAAAGAAAAATCAACCCAGAAAACCCAAAGAAATTCAGAACAGATAAGAACTATACTAAATAAAACTATATCCTATTAAGCAATGGTATGTCAAAATTCACAGCTCCTCCAAACCCTGAGAAGACAGCTACTTATGCATAATTATTTACAGAAACCCTGCACAAACATGTAAATGGCTGCATTAAGGGTGCTGTATCTTACCAGATGTAAGCCCAGATCTAACACACAAAAAAAAACACACTTGTAGAATCTTTACCTTAACAGGCTATATAACAAAAGAAAAATGTCATGGCCAAAGTACCTCACAAAGAGGATCGTAGGCCTTAAACACTTGTCCTATATGGACAGACTAAAAAAACTCCAACTATTCTCTGTCTCATATCGCCTACTTAGAGGTGATCTCTGCTTGACTTACAAAGCCATGTCTGACCCAGCTCTGTTAGAAATGCTACATCTAAAGAAATCCCAATCCCCCCACACTACACAGTCCAGAGACCTCAACCTCATTACCACAATCAACAGAATAAGTTGGAGGGACAGGTTCATAACTCAGAGACTGCCCATGCTATGGAATAGGCTTCCCATACATGTCAAGCGGAGCGTCTCACTGGCCCTCTTCAAGAGAAATCTTGATGAGTGGATGGGAAACATCCATCCACTATGCATGAGGGGAGAATGGTGCATGCCACCTGTCTTGACCTGGCCAAGGCATTCAATACAATACCCCACTCAAATATTGTTGACAAACTCTCAAAACTAGGCATAAATCAATACATAACTCACTGGACTGCCAGCTGGCTAACAGGACACAAGAAGTCAGGATTGGTGAGACCACCTCCAACAAGAGACCAGTCACCAGTGGAGTATCCTAGGGCTCTGTGCTTTGTTTGTTCCTGTTTGACATCTACCATTCAGAAGTCCAGACTAACGGCAAAGACCTCTGGCTCACCAAATTCATAGATGACTGTAAATTGGGAGCTATCATAGATTCCTCCCAAGACATCAACATCCTATAAGAGAGTCTAACACAACCAAATGCCTGGTGTGAAAGCCACGGATTAAAATTCAATGCAAAGAAATGCATTATAGTGTCCTTTGGGAAAGCGTCACTCAAGTTAATTACTTCACTGATAAAACACCCCTAAGAGCTGACCCGATAGTTAGGGATCTGGAAACCTATGCAGACAGTGACATTTGACCGACATGTAGCCAAGATAGTATGAAAGTCATTCTATGTCACCAAACTAGCAAGCAAGGGTATGGCATCCAGGCTGAAGAAAGTAATAGTACCATTCTACTCGCCCTTAGATTCATCAAGTACAGCGCCCTCTTTGGCATGTACCTAGCCAGCCTCTTGCAACAGTTGGAATTCCCTCAAAGGCTCTTCACCAGGAGAATCCAGGGTATGAATACCCTATCCTGCACAGATAGACTTGACGTCCTATCTCTGTACTCAGTCACCTACAGATTACTGAGGGACCTAGCATATAAAGCATCCTTGGATCCAGCTCTGATGGATCTCTTGCACATCCACGAGGCAAACACCACCAAAACTATTACATCAAAGGATCTGTACTTTGTCTGCAACATAAATAGTGTTTTATGCAGTCAAGAATGCTTCCTTTGGGAAACAGGACTCAGAGGGCATACAGGCTTTCCATTATGTTTTATCTGGCATTTCTCTTTGTACTGAGCCTTCCTACCCTTCACCTGCTTACTTGTTCTTTGCCTGCAATAGTAAGCCACAGGCTTTGATGAGCAGTTCTACTCATACCTTGGGAAGGGCGAGTTAAAAAACTGTCATACTCTTCAATATCCTTCAGAATACTTCAACACTGGGGTCCCAAAGAGCAGATTCTTTTCAAAGGGGTGCATTAAGAACCCGTAATTTGACATCCTCTTGCAGGGGTTTGAACCTCAATGATGCATGCCTCCTAATCACTGATCCAATAGCTGCCTCCCTATATGCTGCATCCACAGCATCATAGCTCCAGTTTGAAAGTGCTTAGCAACCTAACAGTCTAGCAAAGGCCAATAATTTTACATTTGGATCCACAGTAGACCACTCCCTATTTTTCTTCATCTGATCAAGGACAGTAGTCTAGAACTTGACCATATGTGTGTGACAGTTAATGGTTCTGAAAGCCAGCGTGGCCACTGTGTACACCTTCTTCCCAAATTTGTTAAGCAGTACACCTGCCCCTGTCAATGAGAAGAGTATTAGGAGCGGGAAATGATTTAGACTCTTTTTCTAGATTTACGGACACCAGTGTTGTTCATAGGTTCATAGGCTGGTACTAGGCTATTGGCCCTAGGGCCTATATAAGCCTAGCCATAACAATTCCCTGGCTATTTTTCCCACACTATTTATTTCCCTGGAATCCGGAGAATATTTGTAAAGAAATTTCTATTAAACTTTTCGGTCTCTTTTAGGAGGCAGGAGAATGTGTGTCAGGTTCTCTGCAGGCAGCCAGGAAACAATCCTGTAGAGCTCCCGGGACTAGATGAATAGCTATAGGTTTATGGGAACCCAGGTCCAGCAGATCATAGTAGCTTTTCTGATGGCTCTTTGGCTCCTCCTTTGAAGTGCTCCTTTATACTGCAGTGTGTACACAAATGAGGTTTCCTCTGAGCAGAGAACATTGTATCATTAGTGTACTTTTCATACTCTAAGGGGAAGAAATCTCAGAAGTATAGTCTAATTTCCCCCCTACCTATGGAGTCAGCCTCCATCAATAGGAAAATTTCCTCCTTCTCTTTGTGGGGGGGATCCCGGACACAGGAGAATAATCAGCACATGTTTACAAAATATGCACATGAACGAGCTCTTGAGCCAAGGAGATCCATTCTGCAGAAAAGCCTAGGTGGGGTAGGAACTGTGGACCTACCAGTTAAAAGGCCCAGTCAACTACACGGAGCTAGATGAGGCAGGTGTCCCATCTTTGACATTTGGGTTCTCTTGGCTAGAACAGCCAGCCTAGAGTCCCAGCCCTAAATGCCTCAAAGAAGGGCATCCTGAGTAAAATTATGGGTTGATCCTCCTCCTATTCATAAATAATGTTGTGTACTTCAGCAATGGAAAACTGCAGTGAGGCACCTGTTCAAATTTTTCATGCTGGCCATCAGCTTGAAGGGTTGGACCTTAATTTGTAGGCATGGTAGCCTTTAAAGAGGTTCCACTGTACCCTTGAAAATCTGATACATGTGAACCAAGGACTATGAAAATCAGGACCTGCATCCTGAAAATTAGTAGGGACATCAAACATGTTGGTTGTCTCTCCCAAGACACTGACTATTAACTCCTTAAAATATTTCTCTATGCACATGAAGGCATGTCAGAGATGAGGAATGAATTTTAAGACCCATGGTAGTAAAGGTCAAGGCCTTAAATCTCTTCCTTTCTAAATAATTCTGCAGAGAATGTTCCCTTCTCCAAGTGTTTTTGAAATAAAGCCGTGACAAACACTATAGTTTTAATGTTACATTGAGGCCCAAAACAAACAAAAAAAAATAATAACTATGGAAATCTTTATGGGATTTATTGTAATTTGCTAACTTCGGAAAAGCACTAATTCATATGAAACTTTTTGAGATTCAGCTTACAAGCACTGTCTGGTTTAAGTGGCATGCTCAAAGCCACACAACAGGCAGATGGTGGCTGGAGAAATGAAACTCTGGGAAAACAGCTTAGCAGCACATAACCTTAATCCTCTGCTAAATCTCCCAGAATTTGCTTCAAGAACATCTGCCTTCCTACTTAGAAATGGCCATACCCTAATTTATAATCGGTCATTCACTCCCCTGGGTTCATAGGTAAGTACTAGGCTAGCTGTCCTTTTAGGCCATTTCAAGCCTAGACAGTTTCTCCTCCAAAGCTGAGAATTAAACCCTGTACCTTATGCCTGTGAGGCAAGCACCTTAATCATTATACCAACCCCCAACTCCTGGGTTTGAACCAGGGGCCTTTATCTTCAGTCTAACACTATTTCAGTTGGAACTACCTTTTAGCCTGTATGATCTAAAATGTCATGGCAGATGCCAGCTTTCTACACGGAGTAGAGTGATGTCCCTCAAAGGCAGACAGCATGTAGGGGGGATGGTACCAAGATCTGGAAGTTAGACTGGACATCAGACCTTCTGTGGCAGAAATCCCAGATGTAATTAAATTATAACTGCAAAAATGATCTATAAGAAAAAAGCTAGCAGATGTGATCTAAAATAGAAATAGCCTGGCTGACATACTGGATTGCAATACGGGTCACCAAAGGAATACTAAGTCTTGTATATCCTTTCTTGAATTAAGAAAACTTTCTCCCCATGTCTAACATAACCCTCAAACACCTTCTGTGACTGTAATACACATGATTTTTTTTTTGTTTACTGTTAAGACAAGACAACAGAGAAGAGAATCGCTCTAAGTGGATCAGTAATTGCTCACTGGATTATGCTTGTCTGTCACTCATTCATACCCGGGTAAAACTAGAGATTCGTCAAGCACCCACTTCTCTAAGTACTAGACATCTCAAAAAATCTCTAGGAGCTGTTGCTAGGCCAAAGAAAAGACATGGAAACTGGAAATGTGGATTTCCAAATGGGAATTTGAACTTCTTTCAACACATAAATATGAAAGTGTGGCAGTATGCATCTGGCAACTTCAATATAACCATCACAAGACATCTGAAGAATAAAAGGCAGAAGAATCTGCAGCGTTAACATTTCAAACTTCCATTTATTCAAAACTTTGCTGAAGTCTGACAAGTCTGAACTAGGACTTGTCTTGTTCCATTCTAAGAAAGAATCTGGAATGGTTATCTGTTACACTGTAAAATGCAACCTTTAGGCTTTTTTAAAAATCTAATGCAACAGCCTTTCTTCTGATTAAAAGTGATCTGGAGATTCTTGGCATGGGATGAGGTAGATGCTTCAACAAAGCAAATCTATCTTGTAGTGTGTACACAGCACACATCTCAACAACAGATCAAATGAATATTCTCTCAAATATCTGCTACATTAGACTGACTGTAAAAAAAACTTGGATGCATAAGACAGAATGACCATAGTAGTAGTTTGTAAATGTATATAATATAATTGCGTGATGAATCATTATAACAGAACATGTTAGAGAAAGATTATGGTTGCAGCAGACTTCAATATCCATGGGAATCAGCCACAGGTCGACATCTGCCTGACTGGCCTAACTCCCTGAGGTCAGCTTACACAAAGATTCAAATTAATGTTCTCATTACACAGAATCATCCCTGGATAAAAGATTACACTGGCCTGAGGCAAGAGGGATGAAGCCCTATGACCCAGGCTGACCTGTGTTCAACTAGCAAAACTAGGTACTACAGGGACTGGATGGGGAAAGAATGGTTGAACAGTTACTACCAGCTTGCCCATCTGGGGGTAGGGCATGCCACATTGGTTACACCTACTAAAGAGTAGGTGATTATCCCTGATCAAGGCAGGGTAGACTTGCACTGTTAAGGGGTGAATGCATCACTAACATGGGGATTAGGTGGGTGGGAGCATACACATTATTCCCAGTTCAGCAGACTTTACAGGTCAGCTGGCACCTACAGAGTGTGTTCAATGATGGATGGGGAAGGATGTCCACAAGACCAGCACATTGGTCCACTTCCTAATGCCCACCTATCACCTACAGGTAAATAAATGGGATGATTAATCCCCCAAACAGGAATGACTGAGCTGTGACCAGCACATTGGTCCACTTCCTAATGCCCACCTATCACCTCCAGTTAAATAAATGGGATGATTAATCCCCCAAACAGAAATGACTGAGCTGTCATGTTTTTGCTCAGTTTAGGAATGCCTTGCCCTCTCATTCATGTGCAGCAAATGAGCAGAGAGGTCATAGGTAGAGAAGCCATTGGGCAGGAATCAAGGGAGAGAAAAGACCAACTCACACCACCTTCAGTTCTTTTTCTTTTTTTGCCAGCAAACGCAGTGGAGGGCATGTCCCTTGTATGGAAGAGACAACATTGTACCAATAAATAATTTGAGCTTCCATACTCTCTTATAGCTAAACTTAGGTACTTTATCTAAATGTATTTATTTAACATTTGTTAACCAGGAAAGTCCAACTTGGACCGAGCCAATTTTCAGCGAAGGCCTGGGGAGAAATGCTCCAGATGTATGTCTTTGTAATGTGGGAGGAAACCAGAGCACCCAAAGGAAACCCACACAAATGCAGGGAGGACATGCAGACTCCACACAGAAGGCACCCCAGCCAAGAATCAAACCAGAGAACCTCTTGCTGTGAGGCAACAATGCTACCGCTTCACCACTGCACTGTCCAGTGGTGTACTGATATGTATGGAAAATATTTGAAAATCTGTCAATATTTACTGATACTATCTCTGACTTTCTTACTGTTTTTATTATGTTTCAGTATATTGGCCCTACTGTATCTTATTCCTTTCTTAGGTTTCAGATTATTATTACTATCACCTATTATCCCTTGTAGCTCCTAAAATAGGAACTTAGTTTCCATCTCTCCTTTTAGGAAGCACTTCTTCATAAATGTTCTCAATAAATGCCTCTGGATTACTTCTTTCTACAATCATAAATTTAATATTTATGGCCCCCAGCATAAAAAGATTCTATTGTGGAAGTCACAGCAGGAGTATATTATAGAAATGAAAGCTAAAATTTAAAGCTGGAGATCGGGTGTTAATTTTGATCCTCTCAGCAAACAGATTGTTGGCTAAATGTTAGGGTCTATTTTAAGTAATAGAAAAGCTGAATGAAGTAAAATGCAGTTAGACAGACTAGTAATAGAAGACCTGATATGCAAAACCATGTCAGTGTTCTGAAGATGTGGAAGGAAGTATAAACCTCTGTAGTTCATTTTTCATTATAGACTAGTAACTCTAGTGAAGAAAAAGCTGACCTCAGTGCCTGCAGTTCAGGTAGATGATAAAGGACTCTATCTAAGCCACTTAAGAAATACAAGACTTTCTGTTAAGGAACAAGAAAGTGTTTTCAGAGCTGCTGGTCAGAATAAACCTGGTTCAATGTTGTATTCAGACCAGTACAGGAGAAATGGTTAACTTTTAAGTCTTACAGAATACCCGAGTTACAAAGAAAGGCAGTACAAGAAGGATACGAGGTGCATAATATGTGAGTAATAGAAGAGTCATTGCAGGGAACAACTCTCTAAACCTCAAGATTTTGTAATGAATTTCAAGGGGGGGATGGAATTTATTGGAGAAAACTGGGAAAAGAACCAATGTATTGGGAGCAAATAATTAGAGAGGGAAAGGTATAGAATAGGAAGAGGCAAAGAATTTATTTGGACTGTAGATTAGAGATTGCTTTCCCTATCAAGGATTGATATCAGAGTATAGGCAAAGAGAAAGTAATAGGGGGATCCTAAGCAGAAAACCAGCACTGGTAGAGTTTTTGGTAGAATCTAAAACAGAAGCTGCTGTTAAAAAAAAGAGTAATTAATAGACCATACAAAATATTGCATGATAACTTTAAGAATCAATCAGAGGAGATTAGAAAGGATTGGGAAGAGAAATTGGATAAGCAATTCACAAAGAAACAATGGGGGATATATGTATGTCTCCCAAATATGCAACAAAGTCTGGAAGATTTAGGATCATTGCTTGAAAGTGTTTACATAGGTATTTTTATACCCCAAGTAGACGCCAAAGAATTTTTCCTCAGGTAGACAGCAAATGTTGGAGGTGTGATGGGGAAGAAAGAAGTAATTGGGAACATATTTTTGGGAGTGTAACGAGTTGGCAGACTTTAAAGATTCCTGCAGACTACTCTGTCAGAGATACTGGGTGAGTAAATTGGTGTAACTAAGGAAATTATTTTTTGTGCTACGATACAGAATTGCAATTGCCTAGACATAGTAAGGCCTAGCTGAGTGTAATTATGATGACTGCCAAGAAAGCAACTACTAGAAAATGGAAAGCAATGTCTAAACCAACTGTACTAGAAGTAGTGAACATAGTAACAGAGATAAAACAAATGGAACTGGAATCTTTAGAAAAGGGTAGGAGCAAATTACATAGAAAAATGGGGAACTGTGGGAACAATACATGCAGAGGAGGAATGAGGTTAAAAAGAAGGCAGGATTTGAATGAACTATGTAATGTTTGACTGACAGTGACTGGATAGATTACACATGATGTATAACTTTTGTAACTAAAATTATGTCAATATGATTTGTGATGTATAATGTTTGCAACTAAAATTATGTCAATATGATTTGTTTTCATTTATATAAATGTATGACTGCGTATGTCATATATGATAATTTAATAAAGATGTTTCTTGTTTAAAAAATAAATAACTTGAGTTTCCATTGTTATCTCACCCTGAAATACAAGGCTTTAGTATGTGAAATTGTAAATGAGTCATCCAGAGGGGAAAGTGACTAGAGCTTATACTTTAATAGTAATCCAGCTCAACCATCTACTGTTATTGGGAGTCTTCACACAACTGCATTATGTTTCTCATATGCATCACTGTTGCAGTGTATTTGCTCATTGTACATGGGAAACAGAGTTTTGCAGCTCTTCTCAAACTTAAAAGGGGGTGCATGCAGCCACTCCTACTACTCTCTGAGAATATCCCAGAAAAAAATGTTGCACTGAGCCCCATCCTTCAGTTGGACTGCACATCCAATTTGTAGTGTTAGGAGAAAATGAAGACTGGTGAACAGGTGGCCACCTTACAAATGGTCTGGATTAATGCTTGCCTAAAAAGAGACAACTGAAATGTGTTTGTTAGACAACTAGGTAAGTGACCTTTCTCAGCTACAGCTGGGATTAATAGTGCAAAACAAAATAAACAGGTGTACATAGAAAAAAAGATACACAGGTTGCTATGGCGGAATGCACCCTTACATTTATGTAGAGGCCTGTCCTTCTCATAGCAGAAGACCATGTGGTTTGCTAGCGACTTAGTCTGTGCTTCATCACCTGTTTGCCATCTTTTCCCTGCACAAATGCCATAAACAACTACTCTGTGGGTTGGATGAGTATAGTCATATCCATATAATAGCATAGATGCCTGTGGATGTCAAGAAGGTGAGGAGATATTTTCCATTTTTTCTGCTATTTTGGAAAGAATACTGGGAACTGAACAGGGTGGATTTGGGTCATTTTTCAAAACAATTTTGGCTTGAAGGTAAGTTTTATCCCAAGTATGTCCCTATCACTGTGAAAGACTATCCATTTCCTTTGACATAAGGGCGTGCAGCTCAGATAGCCTTCTTTCAGATAAAACTGCCATAAATAAGATGAATTCCAATACACAAATCAGAGTGGTAATGAGGCTACAGATTCAAAATGAAGCTCCCAAGATGGAGAGATAACCCTTTTTAGTAGCTTTGCTTAATCAACACATTGTCTGCCATATGTAAAGCCAGAAGAGGGCAAACAGATATGGCAGAACCATGAACTTTTGTTAAAAATCAATTCCTGTCCTAGAGAGATCTGAAAGGTAAAAGAATGAAGGACACTCCCTGCTTTTAGTGTCCTTATTCCTCTTCTTGCAATAGATGAAAAACCTTTTGCATTTTACCAGGTATGATTTCCTTGTATTGGGTTTTGTTGCCTCCTTCAAACCAGTCAGCACATTTTGAGAGAAGTGCTGCCCAAGAGGAATAAGGTTCAGATCTCCCAGATTGTCAGTCAGAGTTCCTTCATGTCAGAATTGATGTACTAGCATTCTCTCCCTTGTGCAGAGTACATTTTTTCTATAACAGAAGGTATAGTTAGTTGGTAAACAGTAAAACCATTGCAAACAATACTCCCTGGAACAAAACGTATTAAAAGAATTATGCTGGGCTGCTCCATGCAGACCTTATTCACCAGTGGAATCAGTGGTTTTGTGTGGGTGTGCATGCATGTGGGGGAAATCAGTGCTGTTACTGAAAAGAGAATAAGTCCACTCTTCAGGCCACATTGCACAGGAGATCTCATGCAGTAAACTAGAAGCTGATATTGCACTGAGGAGGCAAAAGTCCATCTCCAAAAGTTCCCATCTGGGTTGTCAGCTGCTAGAGAACTCTCTTTTCAAATTTTGTGCGATTCCTTGTCAGTGCTCAACTCAAATTGTGGTACTGTTGCATTACAATGGTATAGAGACTTCAGAGCTGCAGGTTGGGAGAGAGAACTAAATTGCAAGCCTCCACTGCTAACTTGCAGTGGGTACTGATCATGTCCCACTCTGCTTGTCTATAAACTACATAACAGGATATTGTCTATGCTGAGCTGGAGGTCTCCTCGATTCAACAGCTTTTTGAAGATTTTAACGGTAAACAGAACTTCACGCATCCTTTAGGCTGAAGTGCAATCTCTTCTGTGAGGGGGACCAAGGTATCTGAACTAAAAAAATTCCCCAAGATCCCCAGGCAAAGTCTGAGGCATCAGTAGTATGGGACTGGATTGTCTTGGCCTGAGAAAATGGTTTTCCTCTGTTCCTGTTCACCGAGTCCATCTTCTACAAAATTGATTGTGGATGCAGGTTTGCATCAGCAGCATCCCTTACAGGAGTTGTCAGTGCTGCTTTCAGGATGCTCCTGGGAGTCCCTGGTTCTTACTCATATGAAACATCACTAGCTGGATCATAAGTATCGTAATTGTCATGTTGCTTACAGCTGTCTTAAGTCCCAGTATATTATACAGTCTCTGCAGGCCTGTTGCAAAAGAAAGTATTGAGAAAAAGAGATCTGTGACTAGGGAGTTACACCCTGTATTCATTCATGTTCAGGGCAACCCCAGGAAAAGCTCTGTCTTGTCTGCAAAGGTATTATACTTGGGAAGGTTGGTTGACTGAAAAATCAAAGCTACTTAGTTACTATAACTGAGGACTAAGACCAGAAGGTACTTAGTCCAGCCCATGAAACTTTCCGAAATAATCCGCTCTTTACTTACAATGCACAACATATGAGGATTCTGCTCTGGATCTCTGAAGCATGTGAAGGAGAAGCAACAGAAAAGGAGAAATTGGAAAGCAAAAAGGTGTGATACAAAAGTCTCCTTTAGGTCCAAATGCCAAGGGAATGAAGGAGGGAATAGCCAAGGATATGAATCTGCTAATGAAGACTTTTAGAGCATGTATGTACCTCTTTCTGGGAGTTTCATATCCTTCACCTGTAGGACAGTGTTATAAGCTAACTTTTTATGACTGGAACTCTGGCAAGGCGAGCCCTGAAATGGGTGACTCCTAAACAGAAAGCTTTCATAAGACACATCTTGGCAGTGGAGTAATCCAAGGTGCAGAAGATACTGACTTAGTGGCTTTAGCCAAAAAAATCTATAAAGTTAGACATATAGAAACGTGACAATAAAAGGTATATAACCTCAGAATTTGGAAATATTTGCCTTAAATCTAAAAAGTGTCTGCCATGCTTTAACAACTGTACCATAAGTGTGGAAGCTACATAACAGTTTCGAGAACAAGTTGACCAAGGTTACAGCCTCTCTAAAGTGACATGAAAGTTGTGAGGAAGTCTGTACTGGCTATAGGTGAGGTAGCTGTAACAGAGACAGACATTAGTAGGAATCTAAAGAAATCCCAATTCCTTTGCACCACATGCCCTAGAGACCTCAACCTCATTATCACAATCAACAGAACATGTTGGACAGACAGGTTCATAACCCAGAGACTGCCCTTGCTATGGAATACACTTCCCGTACATGTTAAGTGGAGCATGTCATTGGCCCTCTTCAAGAGAAATCTTGATGAGTAGATGGGAAATAGAAACTTTACCCCAGGGATCACTCCAGTGGCTTTACTCAACAGAGGCACTGGGAACTAAGGTCGTGTGGCACAATGCCAGGGTAATCCTATGGGCTATGCTTGTAAAGGCTCCAGAGCCATTAGTGTAGTACACACCCATGAACCTATGCACCTATGAATTAAGTAGCAAGAGTATAATTCCTGGAAGTGGCTTGGAGATGCTGTAGCTACTAAAACATCAGGAAAGAGAAGCTAGTCCATAGGTTGAAAGGAAATAGCTTTCCAAATGGCAAAAAGTTCTGAGGTATCTGAAAAAGAAGCATCACCTGGATCAAACAAGGAGCTGCAAGGATGCATGTGGTATAAGGAAACCAACCACAGGAAGGTATTGCATCAAAAAGGCTGAAGAGCTACTGTGAGTTGAATCATCCAAGGAGGTTGAGAAAGTATGTAGTACAAAGCCGGACAGAAAAAAGGAGCTAGATCGCAAGAGAGAAAAGTCTTAGCTTCCTAAGAAATCACTGACTGGAGACTTTCCAAATGAAAAGCTATGTAAAAAAAACAGACAAGGGGATAGAGTGCAGCCATGATACCAAAGAATCATGTAGTCCTCAATTAAAGAGGAGGAAGGCTGTAAGGAAAAAATGTCCAAAGTCTGATAGGTTGATTGATATAATGGTTAAGATGTTTACCTTATAGTCAAAAGGTACAAGGTTTGATTCTCACCTTGAAAGGGAAATTGCCTAGGCTTCAAATGGCCCACAAGGGCAGTTAACCTACTACTTAACCTATGATATGGGCCTACAGTCCAAACAATGCAGATATATATCACACACATATGCCAATCAGGAGAGAGGATCTCCATGTGAAAAGCCTGTTAGCAAACTCTGAAGTAGCTGTGACTGCAACAGCAAAAGAATGAAAACACCAAGCAGCAGAAAAGACAGAGGAAGGATTAGAATCTCTCTTTGTAAAATCCTACAATCAAGGCTGACTGGAGGGAAATGATGGCCAGAGTTCTGAATTGGCTAGGGTGAGCTGGACACTATAACATTTCTGAGTGGATGATGAAACAAGAAACATGAAGACTTGAATGATACATAGGTTCATAGGCGAATATTAGGTTAACTGCCCTGAAGGGTTATTTTAAGCCTAGCCAATAACCCAAGGTCAGAATTAAATCCTGTACCTTTGAGGTGAACACCTTAACCAATATGCCAGCCCCAACAATGGCAGATGGGTACGATGCAGGGATTAGAGAAGTTTTTCCACACATCATTATAGAAATGACCTGAGGGACAACAGGAAGATCATCCCTTAGGGGCGTATAAATACATGCCCACACAAAGAATCAAGGGACAAGAGGCACTAGATAATTTCATAGACTCATCCCTTCCTGCAGATAGCAAGAAAGTCTAACTGTAAGAAATCTCAGGAATGAGAAGGCCAATCAGATAAAGTCTATGGCAGACACATAATCACTTCAATGTAAAAGGGTAGATCTTGTCTCCTTTCTGAAGGATAAGCTGAACTGCTCTGAGGCATGAAAGGGAACATCAGGGGTGGGGAAGTAACTCAGAAGTGACTGTTAGATAAAGAGCAGTTTTCTAATCATGGTTTGGAAAATCCTCCCACTTTAACTAGAACTCTTGACAGTGTGGAGAACTGAATATGAAACTATGAGCAACACTATGAGAAAATACAAGGTGGTTCTGAGCAGACACGTTTGAGTGGAGCAGAATAGCTCCTAAATAGAGCAACTAGGACTCAAATGAACAAGAGTTGCATCACATATTTCTGAAGAATAAAATGTAAAACCAAAGACTGGCATTGCCACACAACTGATTCATGTAGAACAGGGTGCCTGGCAATGGAGACAGTGGCACCCTAATGCTGGTCACTCAGTAATGAACTGGCTGGAATCATACAGAACTGGCCTAAGTTCAAGTTCAGGTCTGATGAAACAATTGGTCCCAAGCCCACCTCCAGCAGTGGTATCAGAGGTGAGCACAGTGACTAGCTGAGAAAACCCTGCATCAGAACTGTAAACAAGGTGCTATTAAGGCAACCAGCTCAAACGATCCTGCATCAGACCTCTAGAGCAAGGTCCACATAATCAATAGGTTCTGAAAAGTTGCTAAAGGTCCTGTATCAGACCTTTGCACTACGTTCTAGTGAAGGTGAAGGCTCCAGTGGTTACTGAACACAGCAGTGTCTGTCCTTTACATAACTAACATAGTGCTTAGATGCATTTTAGCAGAAAACTTCATAAGAAACTGTATTCTCTTCCACAAATAAATATTTCACTGCAGGAGGATTCACCTTATGAAGGTCCAGAAGGAATCCTTGACTACAAACTCAAATAACTTACTATGTTCTAAGTTACTTAAGGGGATTTCTACACTGCTGCTGTGCTGCAGCAGACAGAAGAAAGAATAAAGCAATCAAAAGTGGCAACAGGAATGTCAGCCTTATTGTCAGAGATGCCAGGTCCGGATAAACCCACAAATCTGAATGGAATGCTAAGAAAAATATAGGTGTCTGAGTATCAGGAATATCAAGTAATCTCCGTGGTATCCCCGAAGTCTCAAAACAACCCACTAAACAAGTGTAGTGGGTCCAAAAACAAAACAGTGTAAAGAAACTTCTCTGTGTGGAAGATTTTCAGCCCATATATCTCTAGTTAATCACTGTATATTAATTAGATCAGACAATAGTAGTAGAAGTAGCAAACTTAAACTCATCTTAAGTCAAAACAAAACAAAACAAAAAATAATAATAAAAAATATATAATTGTACAGCATTACTAAGTATTCAAAAGTAATCCAAGCAAGGCAGGCAGGCAGTCTGTTTCCACTCAAAAATCCTTTATTAAGTACACAGACAAGCGATCCAAGTAAAATAAAAATAGAGTAATAGTTTCATCACAAGCTTTCTAAATATGTATATACTTTTTATCAGACATGGGAGTGGTTTATTGTGCTGTAAAACAAAGTGTTATGGTTATAATATTATTATGACAGCTACTAAGTAGGGTAGGACCAGCTCGGATGTCACACTGATGGGGGAAGGGATGTGAATTTAACATGTGTACCAATAACACTTTGTTTTACAGCACAATAAACCACTCCCATGCCTGATAAAAAGTATATATATATTTAAAAAGCTTGTGAGGAAATTATTACTCTATTTTAGTTTTACTTGTATGGCTTGTCTGTGTACTTAATAAAGGATTTTCGACTGGAAACAGACTGCCTGCCTTGCTTGGATTACTTTCGAATACTTAGTAATTCTGTACAATTATATATTTTTTATTATTTTTTTTTTTACTTAAGTTTAACTTCACTACTTCTACTACTTTTATCTGATCTAATTAATATACAGTGATTAACTAGAGATATATGGACTGAAAATCTTCCACACAGAAAAGTTTCTTACACTGTTTATTATCAGGAATGTCAGTACAAGGCAAACAAGAAATAAATACCTGTCTCATAGCTAATGGGGCTCAAGTGACAGATATACGTGGGCCCTTGAATCCTTGCCACACACACTATGCATCAGAGGCATGCCAAAAAGAAGAAACCCATGGTTAATATTTAAACCTCTTCAAAAACATCAAACAAGTATCAGTAGGGTAGCTGGGGATCAACAGCTGTTAACCCAGGTATATAAAAATGACAGAGGACATGGGACCAGCAGCATATGTGATACTAGACCTAGTCATAAGTAGCGTCTGGTACAGATGGACATCAGCCAGTTAAATGATCCATAGTGGGCAGATGAATCTCTGCTAGACCTCAAACTGAATGGTCAGAAGGAAAAAGTAAGCCATAAGAGGAAGGAGAAAGACCTGTAAGCCTTGAAGAACAGAGGTCAACAGGGAAGCAGGGGTCACAATCAACCCTAAGGGATATACATGGAATCAAGGTTGATCCCATAGCTGTAAGGTCCATCTTGAAAGAAATCCATCGACCCAGAGAAGATATTGGGATTGATAAGGTTGAGGTCAATGACCACAGGGATTATGGTCGACTCCAACATGGCAATCAGCTTTTAAGGCACAGTTGATTCCAAAGTGATCCTGGGGTGATGAAAGTGGAGTTCAGACCTGTCAAGAATAACAGCAACACCAAAGAGAATGATTGAACCTGAAGGATCTCAGAGTCAAGAAAACTCAAGGTCTAAGTTGACTGCATTAAGGTTGCTCCTTTTGAGGTCGGCGTCAATGGTGAAGGAACTTGTAAACCAAAAAAAGGTACCAGAGGTTGAAAGATATTAGGATAGAAGCAGGCAGCATGGGAGTCAAATCTAGCAAATCAAGGATCAACCCAAAAGGGACCTATCAGCCTGTAAAGGAAATAAAGAGCTTGATGAAGGTCAGACAGAGATACAAGGAGCCAAGAATTACATCATCTGGTGACTGGAATCATAATATAGGAAGGCATCAACCCAGAAGAAGGGGTTAAGTCCAAATTTTCAAGAATGTCTGAAGACAGAAACAAGGCCATGTATAAAGAATTCAACTGCCACCATAGCCAAAAGAAAGCAAACAGCAGGACTAGGAACTACCAGTCAAAAATATGAGGGGGGTGACTCAAACAGGCTTAGCAGTGACCTTTAAGTATCAAGGATGCAGCCAAAAACACTAAAAGTTTGAAACCCAAACCAAAGGAACAAGCAATGAGAATAATTAACTCTGACAATCAGGCAGAACAGGTCTGAGCAGAGAGACTGAGGTAAGAGAGTAGCAATCAAAATCAAACCATGCCAGGTACATTTGCCAGGCAAGCTGGAAGAGTCAAGGAAAACTGTAGTAAGCCAAGCTACAGTATCACGGCACAGAGCCAAACGCCATATCCCAAACACAGCAGATTGTCTAAGCACAGCCAAGCAAGTGAAGCATCGACCATCGTCAGAGGCATCAGAGAAAATAAGGCATAACAGAATGACTAAATCATTGGGAGGGATCAGCAGTTATATCTACAAAGATTTGTGAAGATTCACAACCCAGAAATGAACAGATTCCAGAATAAAGATGAATGCATCATAGAAGACATTAAAAATAAATGCATGCGAAAAACATACTCAAAGTCTTAGTATAAAAACAACATGCAGCATTATAACTAACAGTATTTTAATTCATCTGTTTATTTAATTTCCCAAACTGCATAACAATTTTCTTTTAGCTGCTGCTCATTATACAACACCTGATAACTTCTTTTTCAGTGATGAGGCAGCACAGATGAAACATGCAAAATATGTAATTAAACTTGTAACTGTTTTTCACTGAAAACTACAAAACAGTATGAAAAAAATGCAATTGTCTTGCTATAGAACTACAGCAAAACTTAAGATAAAACAGTTTTTTTTTGTATGGGCAATGTTAGCAGAAACACACTCATTTATGATGATCAAGGTTCAACTTGGCTCCTGCTTTAGTTTGCTTTGCACACCATGGACAATGTCTGCAACTGCAGCTATGAGCAGCATGGATAAAATAGAGATTCTGCTTAGTTACTGCAGCACTTACTGCATATCTTACTATGATTCTCTCTTAGATGTCTCTCCATAAGTAAAGTGCTGTGATCATCTTGCTCTGAAGACACCTCCAACCTTAAAAACTCAGTTCACAGAAGACATTTAAATCATGTCTGTGATACATTGGAGGAGTTTCATAGATTTACTTTTGTACTTCTCTGAAAAAAGTGCATTTATTCTGTTATTGCTTTGCTTTTTGCATTTTATGCTTTGTAGGAAGTGTAGATGGGAACTTGTAATTCTTTTAGACAGATTTTAATTAGGGGTATTTAGCTAGAAAGGTAGTATTTTACTGCATAGCTTTCTGTTGCAACCCTTTATTTTACATTCTTCTGTATAGTATTTTACCTCATCTGCATATTTAATTTCCCAAACTGCATAACAATTTTCTTTTAGCAAATAATTCTGTTTAATTTTAAAAGCTTATGATTTGTTATTTATCTGGCGGTATAGGACTGTGGCATACACTTCTGAAAGATATTTTTTTATATTTTATCTGAACACGGTACAGTGACTAGTAAACTAAAGTTATGTACTTACCATAAAGATAGATCTTCATGACCTATATCTGTCAACTACAGGCCAGGTTGCCATCAGATAATATTCACTCAGCTACTATTATACTTTCCTAGATTCAAACTCCCACCACCCCTACAATGTACTGTACCTTCCTCTCTCAAGAGATTTTACCCCAATATTTACTTTTCTATACTGCAAGCAGATTATAACCTCTTACGGGATGGTATAAATAGCTTAACTGCACCTCCCCCCTCAGATGGAACTGGCAACTATGCCGAGTTCTACACCAATGCTTTATACAAACACCTGTATAACTGTATTGACTCAGCTGTACCTGATAAGACCAAAACATGCTCCTCAAGGAAGAGCAAACCTGCCTGGAAGACAACTGCCAAAAACAGGCTTTACAATAAGAGGAAGAAATTGCTGTCTAAGAGTAAGAGGGAGTGAGCCCTAAACTGGAAACACTCCCTCCTCAGCTTAAACAGGTAAATAAGACTTCTTTTGAAGTCCTCCAAAGCAAACTACAAATCCAAATTAGCTTCATCATCTAAGTACAAATATAAGGCATTCTTTAGTTACATCTGTAACCTAAAAAGAAAGGCCCAGATCTGTGCCAAACTGGCAGTTAATGATACCACATATACTGAGCCTGTGGACAAAGCTAACCAGTTGGCAGACAGGTTCTGTGAAAATTTCACTCCCCTGTTCCTGCCACATGTAACCCATGACATCCCTACCACCTGTCCCCTACCTTGTATCTCTAAAGAGCAGGTCATAAATGCCCTCTCTAAGGCCAGAAACACAGCATATATATGGGACCTGATAACATCCCAGGCTGTGTCCTACATGGGCTCCAACAAGTATTAGCAACACCATTGGGTACTCTTTTCAATCATAGTTTAAGCAACAGCTTTGTCCCAGCTGAATGGAAATCAGTCACCATTATTTAATTGCACAAAGGTGATGCTTCCACTGACCCCAGGAACTATAGATCCATTAGCCTGACAAGCCTTATCTGCAAGGCCATGGAGCGAATCATCATGGACTTTATCAACAATGATATAGGTAATCTCCAAACACATGACCCTACTCAGTTTGGATTTGTCAAAGGGATATCATACCTGTTAAACCTTGTGGACTTCTTTGAGACAGTCACCCAGGCCGTGGACAAGGGGATATGTGTGCATACAGCCTACCTAGACTTAGCCAAGGCTTTTGACACTATCCCCACTCAGGCATCATTGACAAACTCACCCAGCTAGGTATCAACCCTTATATCATTAGATGGGTTGCTAACTGACTCACTGATAGAACCCATATAGTCAAATTAGGGGAATCCACCTCCAACAGCAGACCTGTAACCAGTGGTGTTTCACAGGGATGAGTCCTGGGAACTCTACCATTTGGAATCTATTTCTCTGAAGTACAAGCAAAAACTAAAGTTCTGTGGCTGACAAAGTTTGCTGATGACTGCAAACTGGGAGCAGTCATAGATTCTCCAAATGATGTCAACATCCTACAAGAGGGTGTTACACAAACAAATGACTGGTGCCAAAGTCATGGCCTTAAACTCGATGCAAAAAAAATGCATTATCACCCCTTTCAGTAAGAGAGATGTTCCTGCTAACTACCACATCAATAACAATACCCAAAGTATGCACTCAGTGGTGAGAGACCTGAGCACACAGGTTGACAGCAATCTTACCTTTGATCACCATGTCTCCACAGTGGAAAGAAGGGCATTCTATGATGTTCATCTCATAAGTAAGGGTATTGCCTCCAGAAAAAAAAAGTTATAACCTTCCTGTACTCTTCTCCCATCAGGCCAATAATTGAGTACAATGCCCTTTTGGTATGTACCTTTCCAGGCACCTGCAGCAATTGGAGAGAACACAAAGGTTTCTCACACGGAAAATTCAAGGTCTTCAGCATCTGTCCTACGTGGATCATCTGAAGTCACTGTCACTTTATTCTGTTTCATACAGACTACTCAGAGGCAATCTCTGCCTTGCATATAAGGCAATCTCTGACCCTAACATATTGGAAATTATGTATATCCGCAAGTGAAATGGTACATGGGTTATTCACTCTAAAGACCTTAAATTGGAATGTGACATTAATAGAACCTGCTGGAGGGACAGATTCGTCTTCCAGAGGTTACCATACCACTGGAACAGACTCCCACTTCATGTCTAACAGACCACCTCATTGGCCCTCTTCAAACACAATCTGGACAATTGGATGGGTAACCATAAATTCACCCTGGGGGTTCTACCTGTGCCCCTCTTGGACAGGGGCAATAGGTGGTGACCATGGAAATAAGGGTAGAACCTGGCTAGGGCTGCAAGAGCCTTAGGGCCATTAGCCTAGTAACTTCCTATGATCCTATGACCCATTCGCCATACCCCCAACAGATTTCACTTGCCACAATTTACAAGATGGGAAATGATTGTAAGGCACGCTGAGATGGTTGTGGATAATTTCATATCTTGCATGACCCAGTCTATCTACTTCAATCAGAGGACAATGTCTTCAGCTTCTCCTCTTTACAAACATTAAGACAGGATACTCTGAATGATGATAGACAAAGTTCAACCTGGGCCCTGAGATCAAATCCAGTTTATAACATCTTGCAAATGTATGCATATAAGCCAAAGCAGCTGCAGCACAAACATAATCCAATCGTATAATTGTTGAAAAAGGCTGGGGAAGCAGGCACTGCCTATACATAATGTCCTTCTGGATTTAGCTTGCAAAATCTCATTTTAGGTTGGAGCATAAAAAACACTGCAGTCCAAAAGCCATCTGGCTAATGTGACCTTCTGATATTTTGGTCTAATTTGTTATGGGCAAAGGAAAACAAAAATGTTGATCTTTCTTATAATCTTTAGCATACAGGTGCCTCTAAACATCCAAACAGTGCAAAATATATTACCTACGATTTGAATACTCAGGACAAAACAGGTAAAATAATGGACTGATTTTCTTTTCTCATTTGGTACTTCTATAAAGCAAAGCCAGAGTCATGTATTTACCATAATACTATATTCATGTTGTCTTCTTCAGTCCATCTCAACCTTTGGATATTTGGATCTGATAGCCAGCAACCTTAAAATCTTCATGACCCAAAGCTCTGATAAAGGTATCCCATAATGCCCTGAATACCTAAAGTTCCTCTGATCAAGTTTGCTATACATATTGAAACATATCCATAGCAGAAGGGTATTGATATTAAACAGTAATAAAGGCAAAAGTTTAACAGGAAAATAACCAAGAAAAGTTCTTAGACCAGACCTCTCAGGCTGGTCTGCTAGACCTACCTCAATTTCTGAAAATAGGTGACAGTTTGGAAGGGGGATGATGAGACAGGTGGTTGGTATGGATGAAAAAAACAACACAGATATAGCATTATGGTAAGTACACAACTTTCATATCAGATGTTGATTTTTGCATCTGCCTCAACCTTTGGGATGGCCTTTGGGATGGGGACTACAGCCATTTAATTAGGTAGTCATATAAGAGAACATTATGCAAAATGGAGGCTCCAAAGGCTGATCTGGATAGAGACTGAATGTCCATTCTGTAGTGAGTAATTAAAATGTGAGTAGAAGCCCATGTGGTTGCTGCACACGTCTAAAGAACTGCAACTGAAAAAGACTGCAGAACTAGCTACTGCCAGCAAAATGACACTTAGGTCTAACAAGCAGGGAGATACTTCTACAGGTGTACACAAAGGGTATACAAATCAGAAAGCCATCTGGACAAGGTAATATTTGAAACTGGTTGACCAAGCTTTGCCTTAGAAAAATACACAACAAAATATATTGGATTTCCTAGACTGCTTTGTTCTGTCCAATTAAAACCTCAATTGATGATGAATGTCAAGACAATGATGAATGCACACTCTTTTATTGTTGAATTTAGGAAAGAAAACAGACAACTCAATACACTGGTTTAAAGAAGAATCAGGACTCATGGGCCACTTTACAGAGAAAAGGATTAGTCCTCAGTGAAACTGTCTTTATGGAAGATAAGGTAAAGATCGGCTGCAGGATAGGGCCTGTAAATCAAATTCTTCTGGCTGAAATAATCGGTATGAGAAATTCTTCTGGGACAAGAATTTGAGGTCTACCATAGCTGTCAGTTCAAAAAGTTTTTTTTTGTCAAGGACTGGAGAAGAAAAGGAAGATCCCAAGGAGGGTCAGATCTCTTACTGGATGTCTAAGTAAAATGTTTCCACTTAAAAAGGCCTTTAACAATTTTAAGGATGCAATAGGGATATGATCTTGATATGAAAGTTAGAAATAGCTAATGCTCTCAATGAAAGAGCCCAACCAGTAAATCCAGCATAGCTTATATTGGGCAGTAAAATGATTTATACCTTTGAATGCACAGACAGAGAAATGTTTCCATTTGCCAATGTCCCAGAAGCTGTTCACTAGAATAAATTACAAGGACAAGATGTGAAGAATTCATGTAGAGAGCTTAGGATCTGTGGCCATCACTAGAATTGGAGTGACCAAGTGGTCAGTTTGAGGGATTCTAGGTTCAGTTGAGGTTGACCCGTGGGGTGAGAGATTAAATCTGGAGTTGTGTCAAGGACCCATGGTGGGTGAAATTGAGGCTACAGGAATAGAAAACAGACCTATCCAGGCAAGAAGGGGTGAGGAGGATTACTGTTGCACTTCAAAAAGATGCTTTCTGTAGGAATTCGATTATCAGGGTCATCAGAGGATAGGCATATAGGATACCTAGTGGCCAAGCATGCAGAAGTGTGCAACTGGTGATTGTCCCTCCCAGGGGTTCAGGGAAAATAAGGTGGTGTACTTGGCATTTAAAGGAAATGCAAAGAGGTCACAGCATGGTTGCTCCCAAGCAGTAGAAGATTTGAGCGACTACTGCTGGATTGAGGGACTAGTCATAAGGCGTCAAGATGCTCCTGCTTAAATTATCCACTAAAATATTGGATTTCCCCAGGATGTGCATTGCTATCAGAAAGCTTTGTGAGGTCATCTCCCACAGCCACATCCTTATAGCCTCTAGATATAGTGGGTAAGAGCTGGTTCGCTCTGTTCAAGTACCATGCTAAAGCATTGATGTCAGACTGAATCATAATCACATCTTTAGGAGACAATTCTGGAATGTCTGCAATGCTCAGAGAACTGCTCTTATCTCCTAGACATTATGTATAAGTGAGCCTCTGCTTGTGACCAGGTACCATGGACCATCTTTCCCTCATACTACACCCCCCAAGAGAGATGCATTCATGTTTACAGTGGTCTTGGATACAAACAGCAGAAAAGGACAACCTAAAGAAACTTGAGGGGAGAATATCTACCAGTGAAGGTATCGCTGAATCACACTGGTGAGGCAGATTGGATAAGTCATCAGATGGAAGTAGATAGACAACTAAGTTGACTGAGTCCACTGAAGAATTCTTATGTAATAACTTGCACAATAGACATAGGTTCATAGGTTCATAGGTTCATACTAGGCTATCTGCCCTGGGACAATTATAAGCCTAGCCCGATTCTGTATGGCTTACGCCACCCCTTGATTTGAGTATACTGCTGTTGCCATCTGCCCAAAAAAAGTGCTGAATGAGAAGAGCAGTGGGCCTTGGATGCAACAGGATCTGATTGGCAAGAGTTTGAAAAGCTGATACACTCAAGGAGGTAGTTTTACTACTGGCTTGGCAGTGTCAAGATGGCATTTGATAAACTGTTATCACTGCACTGGTACCAAC
This sequence comes from Protopterus annectens, assembly GCF_019279795.1. Classification (NCBI taxonomy): domain Eukaryota; kingdom Metazoa; phylum Chordata; order Ceratodontiformes; family Protopteridae; genus Protopterus; species Protopterus annectens. Next base: position 919,954,407 of record NC_056729.1, read on the forward strand.
TTGGACTTCTCCAGATCAAGAGTGACTTTCCAAGGATGGGCATACTTGAAACAAGCAGTCCCTTGCTTGTATCAGAGACTTTCTTGACGTTGCTGACAGAAGGCAGTCACCCATGTACAGAAACACATGTAACCCTTGCAACCTGAGCCAAGCTGACATATGGTAAACACCTAAGGACTGCGGAGAGCTCAAAATGGCAGTGCTCAAAACTGATAATGAATGGCTCCCTGCCTGAAGCACAGGAGCCTTCTGTAATTCCTATCTTTATGTGACAGTATGCGTCCTTGAGGTCAACTGAGCATGTCCAATCATCCTTCCTGAGTAGAGGCAAGATGGACTCAACAGTTACCTTTCCAGAATTTGGACTGTCTGACATGTACATTGAGCCAAGTTAGGCCTAAAGTCCCCCTATTTTCTCTGGCACTGAAAAGAACCTCAACAAGACCCCAGATCTTACTTGGTCTGGTGGGAACTTTGAGATTACTGTTTGACAGCATCTTTTTGGATTTTAATGCTGCTTCTCCCTGCTGAACTGGTGGAAACTCTGGGAAGTGGCTCTTATTTCAAATTTGGAAAGGTATGAAACAGGATAGAGTAACCTCTGGAAATGACTCAACACCCAGTCATCTGATATGATGGTCTCTCAAGCTTGCAAATGGAGAGTCGGGCATTCCTGAATGCCTCTAGAGTGTAGCAATTATGCAATTTTTCAGGAGCACTGAAAGGACATTCTGGAGAAGGCACCTCTGAAGACTTGAAAAACTCAGGCAATGCTTGCCTCTTGGGTGGCAAATATTAAAGCTACGCCTGACAGGGCTAGGAGTGTCTTGGGAAAACTGCTGCAATTTATGGAAGAGCATCTTTCTTCCCCTCTTTAATTGCTAGAGAAGGTCCTTTGAGATGTGAAATGTACCTCCACAGTAGACAGCATTTTACCTTCCTGTTCACTTCTTTTCAGTGTAACTTTTATTTTGGGGGCAAAAATTGTGGAGCCCTTAAAGGAAGCATTTAAGAATGACATCTTGAAGCAATCCATAAAATTATAAAGGCACATCCAGGCATGTTGGCAAGTAGCAATACCAGCACTTGCTGTGTGGGCCATGCCATCTGCCACACTGGCAATAAGGCTCAAGATGACATTTGGTACTGACTGCAAGATGGACAGCTAAGTCTCCAGTGCCTTACAGAGTCTGATGAAGGCTGAACAGCCATCAGCTAGAGGCTTCAGAATCCAAATCTCTTTGAAGCCATGTTAAGTGTGCCAAATAATTCAGCACATGAACAGCAAACATGATTGAAGCATGGGTGCACTTGCCAAAGCAGTCCAGCACCCCTGACTCCCTGTTTGAGGGGGGGGGGGGTGATTGAGGAGCATTCCTCCTAAATCTCCTTTTTTGTGGCCACAGCAATTGCAATTGCATCTACAGAGGGACCTTTACTCCAAAATGATTAGTCTTTGGAGTGGACAAATTCTTTAGGTCATTTGCACTGTATCTGTTCCATAACATCTGGTCTCTCCTGCATATAAGGTCTATAAAGGTATCTGGAGATGAAACCCCCAGGAAGTGGATGGGCCCATGCCAAAGGCCTCTAGGAAGACTGAATCTTCTGGAGAAGGAAACTTTGTACATCCAACCCTCCTGTTGCCTCATCAACTCCAAAAGATCACCAAAGGAGGCACGCTCATGGGGGAATTTGAGTTACCCTTTTCCTTCATCAAAGTCACAGCCCTTGGTAGATGATTTCTCTTGGGAATCTGAGGGCTTCCTCTTGTATCAACTCTTCTTAGGAGCCTCCTAGGGGAGTAAAGAAGCAGCCAGGAAGCCCTGAGCCAGGATTGGTCATGGTTCTATAGCATGGGCTCTCCCAAGATCGACTTATGAGAAATCTAGGCTGAATGGGAGTTTGTGGGACAGGTGAAGAAATGAGGACATAAGAGCAGAAGCCAAAGTAGCTCCAATTGCAGAAAAGATCAAATAGAACAGATTACAATGGTTTGGGCACATGTGTAGAAAAGCAGAAGACAATCTGGTGAGGAAGATTTGGGACAGACAGGAAGAAGGTAAGAGGAAGCGAGGACATCCAGCAAAGAGGTGGATGGATTGTGTGAAAGAAGATCTGTGACAGTCAGGCATTGGTGTTGAAGAAGGCAGGAGTGTGGCACTGTATTGAGAGAGTTGGTGACAGTTAACATGATACCCCAACCCCGATGTAGAAAAATGGGAAAAAAGGGGGCTGATGATGACGATGATGTAGGCTGAATGGGGGGTTCTGGATGGTTCTGACAAAGTGACAGTAGAACCAGTCTCTGAATGAGATAATATCCTCTCTGTGATGTTGAATGCCAACACCAAAGCCATGTGGCTAGCTATGGGTGCCTTTGGACCTGAGAACCCAAGGAAAGCTCCCATGCCAGAAACTGACTTAGTCAGAATGAATGCTGAGACTAGGGTCAAGGTATTTAGGGCAGAGGCGCAGAGGTGTAGAGAAAGCTCCAAAAAACTTTGAGTCAAATTTGATCCCCTGTCTCCATGCCATGGTGTTTGGAAGCACTATCATCTGACGAAACCAGAGAAGACTACATCAAAGGAGGAGTTAGAACCGACAGCAGCCAGGTTGTTGGCACTGACTCAAGGGTAGGATGGATACTTGTCAGAACCAATGGCACTGGCACTGGGATCTGGCTTGGTGAAGGGGCAGATACAGTGAGAGCTAAAGGGACATGACCCTCAATTCTCTGGGTAGAATGAGGGGAAATAATTCCTAAGAATATCTGAACTTTCAAGAATGTTCTCAAAAGGTGGTCTAAATCCCTGTCTTTGACACTATTAGATCTAACAGACTTGTAGGATGCCAAGGAAGTAGAATTACAAGGTTTTGGCAGTTGCAGAGGAACCTCCTGGGGCTGAAACGGCGAGGATAAGATCCAGAGGGGAGATGGCTGTGAAGAAAATTCAACTTCCAGCATTATAACCATAAAGTGGGAATTGATCAGACCTAAAGCTGGAGCTGCTGTTAAAAAGGGGCCTAGGATATTAGAAGTGAGCACCAAGGACAGATCCAAGTCTGCCACAGATAAGGTAGTAGACAGGAGTCAATGAGTTACAGGTACTGACCCTATCAAAGCTGGAATCATGGAGGGTCTTAGAGTCTTTGAATCAGGTTTGCCATGTAAGGGAGAAGCTGAATGGCTTTTTCTGACCTAACATCTGTTTCTCTCTCTTCATGTTTTCCCTCTCCTTATTGTCTTTTTCCTTGTCCTTGTCTACTGGCTTTAAAGGAGAAGACGCTGCAGAAGGAGACGCAGCTGGTAACATACCTTTAGGTACCAGCTTAGCCCAGTGATCAGCTAAGACTCATGACTTGATGGCCAAATGAACCTAGCATGCAGCAGTGAGATGCTTGGGGCCAGGGCAGTAAACACATTTTGTTGCGTATATCCTAGAGGCAGTTTATGCCACACCCCACACATTTCCAAAATCCTAAGATATCACTATTAACGGTTAGAAGACAGCAATGACTAAAAAACAAATTGTCGCAAATGGTCAGCAAGTATAACAATACAACTCCTGAAACTACTCTAAGCAAAGAAAGAGTAAAGATAAAGAATATTTTTAGGTGTGAGGGGAAAAATGTGGAAAGGGAAAACCCATCAAAAAGACAGAGCACAAAGTTCTCATAAAAAAGGAAAGCTAAGACTGAAAGGTATGACTTCTGACAATATATCCATTAGAAGCAAAAAGGAGAGGAGGAAGCAAAAAGGAATCACATTTTTGATAAAATAGGCACTTATCTGTGTGAAGCCTCATTGCGCATGTCTATCACTGGAAGGGGTAAACAACATCTGAGGAGCATCAGACAGACAAGGCATTATGGTAAAGAAGTGGACCTTCAGAGTGTGAAAATTTTAAGGTTGCCAGCTGTCATTTCCAAATAACCAAAGGTTGAGGGGGGCGGAAAAGACATTAAATCGATTCTTATGAAAGATGATTTAAGATTGATTGAAGAAAAAGCCTGGTGTTTACAAATTCTCCTGGCAGGTGTGTACCAAAAAATGTAGATTTGTTATTCTGACTGTTTCAGGGAGGAAGTGGGAGAGAGAATGCAATATTCTCTAATATGGAATTAAGGTCCCAAGGTGGTATAGTTTCTATAAGATGGGACCTTAACAAAAAGGTACGTTTCAGCAAGGCCATTCAAAACTTCAGGGATGTCTACAAAGATGAATTCAGTCATGCTGAAAACTTAAAATTGCTGCTAGTAGATATGCTATATTTGCACCAACTGGAGAGCTTCCAGGAACAGGATTAAAATGTATCAAGTCTGGGTGATGCACCACAGTGAAAACATAGTCTATTGCCTTTTATATGTTTGTATAGTGGAAGGTTTCATTTCAGGTGCTATTTTCTAGACCACCTTGGGAGGGTAAGCAGGGTACCTTACCATCAAGGGAACTGGAGTAACAGTACACTTAGCGGAACTGAAGGTCCAGGTGAGGGTGGTCAGACAAGTAACTTAAGAGACATTTGCATGGCTTTTCCTCTAGATAAGGATGCAGCACAGAGAATGAGGCTATGATAATGACTGTTGCCATGCTCATTTTGACTTTCTTCAGAAATCTCAGAATAGGGTGAAATGGGATAGAAGGGCATAAATGAGATCTGGCAGTTACTGCTGGATTAGAGCATTCCAGGAAGTTTGATTTTGAGAGAATAATCATAACAGGGAATGCCCAGTGGCAAAAAAATTGGCATTCACGACTGATTGAGGAACTACTCATGGCATCAGCAAGCATCAAGCTGAGCTCGTTCACCAGTGAGTTGGGTTAGCCAAGGGTATACACTGCTGCTGTTGCTAGAAGGCAACACATTAACATGGCCTCCCAACATACAGGATAGGAGTGGGTTCCCTGCTTATTGATATACCAAACCACTGCCATATTGCTAAGTGGATGGTTATCAAACCCTTAGGATGTACAGCCTGCAACATTAGGACTGCCCTCATCTCCAGGAGGTATATTTGTAGATTTGGCCTGTTCCTGTGGCCAAGTTCCATGGATTTTCTACCTCAGACAATGCTCCAACACCAGGACTGATGCCTCCACAGTGACATACATGCCCTGAGAAGGTCTACCTAGGTGAAGGCACCAGTCTACGTGACTGCTGCATACCCCATAAATCCTGGTAATAAGGCACACAGAGTTTGTGTTTCAACTTCAGTGTACTTTCTGGGTACACAGCAGGACCTACATCATATCCCAGGAAGGAAATTAGGAAGGCAATTGCTTCTATGAAGCCCAAAACCTTGAGGCATAATGCTGTTACTATACAAAAGACAACAGACTGAAAAGGTAGTTATGTACTCACCATAATGTTCCATTTGTGTTGTCCATTTTCATTCTTCCTCAATAAATGGGTTCAGATCCGATCCTCAGATCTGACTTGGCTGCTTTTTACAGTTCATGGATACTGAAAACTCTCAAGCTCCTCCCTTAGCCATAATGCCCTAGTCCCCCCACCATACCTCAGGGAGGATAGCCTGGATTGTCTAGCTATCAATGGAAGTGGAGAAACCATAAGGTCAACTTTACATCTAAAATGTCCGGGTGAATCATGTCTGTTGGTTGAGATTGGCGGTCTGGAATTTGATCCAGAATCCAAAGAGGGTGAACTAGATGAAGCCAAAGAAAGGGGAACCAAATCTGTCGAGGCCAATAAGGGGCAATGAGGGTGACTGTGCTCTTCAATTGAGATGCTTTCTTGAGAAACTTGGGGATTACAGAAGTTGGGGGCAAGCATAGAGGAGACCAGGGCCCAAACATGGAGGAGAGCACCTCTCTGTGATTCCCCTAGTGGGGGACATCAGGACAAAGAACCTGCTGCACTTTTTCTTGAGGGGAGATGCAAAGAGGTTGCAGTAAGGTTGGTCCCACTGATGGAATATCTTTTCCCCATCCCTCATTTTGATATCACTTGTGAGGCAATAAAATGGATCTGCTCAACTTGACTCCTATCATGTTGTATTTTCCCACTGACATACTGTCTGTCTGAATCTCAACAGTCCCAGAAGAAAGTGTATCTTGGAAGGCCTGCAACTCTAGGAGTACTGCTGTCATTTATAGGAGATTGATATGTGTGTTGACCTCTTCAGGGGACCAGGTGCCTTATACTGTCTTTCCCAAGAAGTGCCTCCCCACCCAATTTGGGAAGCGTCTGTGGGCACTATGGCTTTGGGCTGAGGAAGGATGAAGAGGCAGCCTTGTAAAACCTGATCTGAGTGAATCCACCACAAGAGGTAATTTTTGCATGCCTGAGTTATTCTGATCCAGGTGGAAAAAGGTTAATGCAGAATAGACTGTTGAGTCATTGAGTTGCCACAGTCCACTGAAGAATTCTCATATGATATCTTGCTAACAGAACCAGAACTATTGTAGCAGACAATGACCCTAAGGCTTGGAGAATCCATCTAACAGAGAAGAATTTTGGATTATATTTTTGACTTGAAATCAAATAGTCTGTACCCCTATTAAGGGAAGGGAGGCAGGCACTTATACCATATTGAACAAGGTCCCAATGAACTCTAATACTTGAGATGATTCTAGCTAAGATTTATTGTGATTGATGGCAATTCCAAGGTGAGAGCACAGCTAAGTACATAATATTGTGCTTTTATCAGCAAATGCCTGGTCAGAGTGATTAAGAGCCAGTTGTCCAAGTAAGGAAACACCTGGAATTCCTGCAGTCTCCAGTGGGTTTCTACTACTGCCATGCATTTGGTGAACACCCTGGGGGCTGTGGTGAAGCCAAAGGCAGAGCTCTGAATTGGTAATGACTGGTTCCCAGCCAGACAAATAGGTATCTTCTGGATTGTCTGTTCATTTGTATATGATAGTATGTATCCCAAAGCTCTGTTGAGTACATCATCATCCTTATGCAGGAAACAAAATGGACTGAACCATGACCATCCACAACTTTGTGTACCAAACCAATTTGTTCACATTACTAAGATCCAAAATTCGTCTCCAGTACCCTGTTTTCTTTGGCACTAAAAAGAATCTTGAGTAGGTTCCGGACTCTTTCTTGTCTGGGGGAACTTCTTGGATGACTCTTTTTTTCTAGCAGCTTTTTTATTTGTAGTGCTCTTACTTTTCTCTGACTGGGTGGGACATTGAAAATTTGGTTTACCTTTAAAGGGGGGTATTATATAACCTCTGGAAATAATCCTCTGCACCCATGTATCTTTTGTAATCTCTAGCCAGGCTCTCTGGTGCAGGGATAAACAACCCTGACTGCCTCCAGAGGTGAACAATCGGGCCTCCTTTCAGGAGAGCTGGTAGGATCTGCCAGAGAAAGTGTCCCTAGCTCCTTAGTTCTGCAGGCCTCCTCTGCTACATGGGTGGCATCTTCTGTTAGTTTCCCCAGGGGCACAGGAGGGAACTCTGTCTCCACATGGATCAAGGAAAGGACTCTGGGACTTTCTGAACCACATTTTCTGACCATCTCGTTGATTCCTAGAGAAGGTTCCTTGAGGAGTCGAAAAATGTATGCCCAGTGCAGACAGGGTCTTACCATCATACTCACAACTGGATAGTGTGTCTTTAACTTTGGAGCCAAACAAAGAAGTTCCATCAAAGGAAGCACTGATGAAAGAAGACTTGAAGGGTTCTGTGAAATCACACAGACACATCCAGGCATAAATATGAAATAAGTCTCATTGATGAATTTGAAATAGATTGTAGGGTAGCCAACTGTGAGACAATGGAATTCTCTGCCTCAGAAGTTATGGTCCATAGAAGGATTTGGGAAGTTCCTGAATCAAAACTCTTTGCAGTCTGGTGAAGTGTGCCAGATAATTCAGTGACTGAAGAGCAAAGGTCATTGAAGCATATACACACTTCCCAAATCTGTCCAGTGCCCTAGACTCCCTTTTAGGAGGATGAACAGAGGAACTCTGTTTTGTGAGTTCCTTTTTTGTGGTTGCCGCTATGAGCATGGCATCTACTGGTACTTCTTTACTCCAAAATTCCCTATCTTTGGGTGTTGCCAGGATTCTGTCTGGTCTCTTGGGGATTGGCTCAACAGAGTCAGGTTCCTTCCAGCCAGATCAAATCAATGAGGCCATTGGCAGGTAACTTACAACAAACAGTATAAAAAGGGTAAGAGAGGAATATTAGAGAATATGAAGGAAAAAGGGTAGATATACATATAAATCTACTTTTTACTCACAAACTAACAACAAAGCTCAAGTGGTAACAGTGAGCACATCCATACACAAAGGCAGCAAATGAGATCTGAGGTATGGTGGGGGACCTGGGCATTATGGGTAAGGGAGGAGCTCCAGAGTTTTCAGTATCCACGAGGTGTAAAATGCGGCTGAGTTGGATCTGAACCCATTTGTTGAGGAACGAATGAAAATTGACATCAGATCAATGTATTGCAAATATATAATCCTGCCTTTGCAAAGGTTATCTAAACAGAGCAGAGTGTGTAGACAGCCCTCAATGAAGATTAGTATTTGTGAGTGTTATCTTAGACTTCCTAATATTTACTGAAATTCTCAAGGACCAGAGCAGTTGTTATAAGTAATCCCTGGGCAGAATTAGTGACACCTTCAGGAACAGCTAGGAGCCATTCATGCAGGTACAGGAAGAAAAACTTTCATTCCCCATCAACCTGAGCTGTACTGTGATGGTCATTTTCCACTTGGTGAACACCATTGGGGACTACAGTAAGACAAACAGAAGAGACATGAATTGGAAGCAGCTGGCTCCCACCATGAATTGCTGGACTGCCCTTACTCTTTGGCTAGCTTTATATGTTTCTTGACAACATGAAGGCCCAAAGAAGACAGACCATCCAATCTTCCTTCACTAGATATGGATGGACAGATGGAACCAGGATCAACTGCAACTTTATGACCAAGTTTAGACTGCTGAGATACAGAACTGAGATCCAGAATTGACCCAAGGTGCTCAACTTTCATGGGAACCAAAAAGAATCCTGAATAGTATCTAGACCCTCTCTGGTCTGATGTGACCTCTGGGATTGCAGTTTTGTGCAAGATGTTTATGGCCGGTAGTTTAGCCATCACATTCTGAAAGAATAGGGCATTGAAGAGTGGACACAAGTGTAACATTTGAGGAGTAAGTTCAAAGGGAAAGCTGTAGCCTTTGCATACATTCCCCATTATCTACCAGTCTTGCGTGATGACCTGCCATACAAGAAAGTGCAGGGAGATATGACCTATATATAGGGGAATATTCAGGCAAATCAATAATGTTGCAGTTTATCCCTAGAACAGAGTATAAAGGATTAGTCCAAATAAGATCATTTTCACTAGCAGATCTAGGAGACACTCAGTGTCTCTCTGATGCCTATCCTGTGAGAGGAATAAAGATGCCTTGTTGATGTTTCAAGTAGTTTATTCAGTTAAGTAGGTAGATAGATGAGTCCTCCAAGAAGTGAAGAACTTCATGCCAGTGACTGAGTGTGTCTCATCTTCCAGTTCACACTTCTGCAGTTTCGTCTTCACTTGTGGACTGAAATGGGAGGATCCATTGTACAGGATACTGGTGAATAGCATCTCAAAATTTTCCACAAGGTTGCAGTGCGTAAACCAATATGTAGATAATAGAAATGTCTGCTCCTGCTTCATGAGCCTCTCTGCATGGAGAAGTTACACATTTGCTAATGCTGTCAGATGAGACTCTTAACACCCTGTGCTTACCTCCATATGGAATCTTTCTTCAGCATGTAAAACTGCCAGTTCCAATACGTCATAATAAATGTGAGTCATATGAGTCAAGTGATTAAGCATCCAAATGGAAAAGTTACCCAATGCATAAACTTGCTTGACAAATTTGTCCAGTGCCAAAGACTCCTTGCTGGGGGGGGTGAAATGTCAAGTCTTCGCAGAGGTCAACTTTCTGAGGGCAGGGGTCATTACAGTGGTATGACTATTGAAAAAGTACTCCAACATTCACAGCTGTTGAGAGGCCTGAGATTCCCGTTCAGTCTTCTTGACACTGGTGCTACCTTATCATGCTCCTACCAAGCCCTATTCACAAGAGAAACCATCTTTGCCAGAGGGACCACCAAAGGAATAGGTGGAACAGAAGAGAAAGCTCCTCCAGGATCTCTTAGGGAAATAGGCAAACAGGCAAAAATCCTTGCAGATGTATCAATTCAGAAATCTTCTTTAACTTGAGGGTCTTCAGGGGGAGACACTGGAGAACTCTTCCCTTCATCTAAGCCTATACCTTCAAAAGATAAGTGATGCATTGGAGACATTTTGTTTTTATATATTTTCTATTATTTTGTGGCAGTATTTACTTGTGAAGGTTGCTTGGCAAGCTGTTGCTATTCCCAGGGTATGTCTTGTCATGGTCTGAACAACTGGTGTGAGTGCAAGTATCAAATCAGGTATACAGATTTTCACTCTTAAGTGTCTTTTTTGTTTAGAAACTTCTTACCTGTTAGTGAGCTACCACATTTGTGCAGGATTTTGCCAGGAAAAAAATGAAATATGGAAGGGTTTGATGTGACAGATGAAATTAGGCATAATGTTGTGGGGGGCAGTGCAGTCTTCTAGGGAAGGAGTTGTCTAGGTACCCAGGGTCTGAATCATCCTTGTCTTCCCCTGCATTTCTCCAGATCTCTCCAGTCTCCCTGTAGTTGTCACCCCGGAGAGGGAAGAATGATCAAGGTTGCTAAGATATACATGTGTGCACACAAGTATACACCCACACGTGTGTGTGTGTGTGTGTGTGTGTGTGTGTGTGTGTGTGTGTGTGTGTGTGTGTGTGTGTGTGTGTGTGTGTGTGTGTGTGTGTGTGTCTATATATATATATATAGATAGATAGATAGATACATATCAGCTGATCGACTTTGCAGAAACTCGAAATTCATATTGAACAGACTATATGATCAAATTTCTGAAAACTCAAAGCTTATGCATGGAGATTAAGGTACATGAGGATTGGGAAATTTACAGTTTTCCTCAATGTAGTGCTATACCTGAGTTGGAATATTTAATTTGCAAGGGGTGTGAGGGGTGCAGAGGGACTCGATCCCCTGCAAAAATTTTTAAAAAATTATTGATTTTTTTTTTTTTAATTTTTGAGTTTTCAGAACTTCGATCATATTGTCTCTCTGATAACTATTGAATACTCTTCGTCAAACTGTGTTTATCAAATGATATTTTAACAAATTGTTTCACAAAGAAAAAAATTAGTCAGCCAAACTAGTGATCATCACAAAAAACACAACATTTAAAACCCACCCAGGTGGGGGGCTGTGTCCTCCTCAACAAAATATACCAACTCTAAAATTGCACTGGGGAAAAAGGCAAACTCCTGACGATGGCCAACTAGTTTTTCTCTGTGGGAAAAAAGTCACTAAAATGAGCGTTTGATGGATCGAACAGCTGAAATCTCGAAATTCATATGGCTGAGAGCATATGCTCGAAATTTCAGAAGCTCGACCTTCTGAATGGGGCTCGGCATATAGCGCAGAATGGGTAATTTCCCTTTCTGCGCTGTAGTGTGATCTCGGAGTTAGAATAAATAAGTAGCGGGGGGTGGGGGATGAAGGGGGGCTTGCCCCCTGCAGAAACATTGTTTTGTGTTTCATTGTTTTTTTTGTAGTTCCCTTTCAGAAGGTCGTGTTTCTGAATTTCGAGCATATGACTTTGGTCATATGAATTTCGAGATTTCGGCCGATCGACCTTCTAATGGGGGACTATATATATATATATATATATATATATATATATATATATATATATATATATATATATATATATATATATATACAGTTTACTATCAAAAATTCGAAAATAAAAAAAAAAAGTGTACCTAACTTCGAATTTTAACATCGGAAATGAACATTTCCATATCTACCTAATGTCGAAAACAGTTGTTAATTGTTGAAAATGTCGCTCATGACATTTTCGACAATTAACAGCACTCCCACACTTCCCTTAACTCCCTACCTAACTAGCCTACACTCACATCTATGCAAGGGGGCAAGCCCCCCACACCCCCATAACTTAATATTCCAACTCCGAGATCACACTACAGTGAGGAAAGCGATGTATTTCCCTAACCGCACTGTACCACGATCCCCTTACATGAGCGAATGTTATAATTGTGAATGCACAGTCCATTCACAATGATAACGTTCGCTCACATCACCTGCCGAACTATGAAGTATTCGAACATATGTTATTCGAATACTTCATAGCCATGCAATTGCCCGTCAGCATTTTGATAGTAAACCTATATGTATATATATATATATATATATATATATATATATATATATATATATATATATATATATATATATATATATATATATATATATATATATATAGATATACAGATATATAGATAGATATATATCTGCGTGTATGTGTATACGTGTGTCTGTATATGTGTGTGTGTGTGTGTGTGTGTGTGTGTGTGTACATCTCTGTGTATGTGTGATGTGTGTATATATTTATCTGCATCCCTATGAGTTTATCGAGATTTCAGACACTCAAAATTAATATCAAAGAGACAATATGTCCGAATTTCTGAAAACTCAAAAGTTTATGAAAGCAGATTGCAGTACAGTGAGGACTGGGAAATTTAACGTTTTCCCCAATGTAGTGCAATCTCAGAGTTGGTATATTTAAATTGCAGGGGTGTGAGGGGTGCAGAGGAGTTTAATACCTTGCAAAAACATAAGAAAGATTGATTTTTGTGTTTTTTTTCATATTCATGTTTTCAGAAATTCGATCATATCTTCTCCCAATAAGAATTTCGAGTTTCTGAAAACTCGATCCAGTGACACAGATCCTTATGTGTGTGTGTGTGTGTGTGTGTGTGTGTGTGTGTGTGTATATATATATATATATATATATATATATATATATATATATATATATAAATATATATATTGATATACATATATATATATATATATATATATATATATATTTATATAAAATGTGTGGCTGTATATGTGTGTTTGTGTATACATAGCAATGTCTATCTAAATTGCTTATCAGCACTATATCAGCTTATCAGTGCTATATCAGCACTTGCTCAGACCTAATAGCAAGCACTAATATACCCTGACACTGACTGCCCAGCAGGGCAAGGCTCTTTATTCACCCCTCACCAACCAAGCGACTAAGTAGCTCACCCTACTATTCAGGCATGACCAAAGGACAATTTCAGGTGCACTCTCCAGTCCTGCTGGTGAATCTGGGTATCCTGAGGCAATGTTACAACTGCCTCATGTACACAGACAACCCTCTCCTCCTACCACAAAGCACTAACATATGCGAGAGATGCAATTATACAGCCAAACTGGAAGCTAAGCTGTCTCCACCCAAGACTGGAACAGACAGTCAAGAGGAGAAGGTTAACACTTGCACCACAACTCCAGCCGCACACAGACCTACTAAAATAGCAATGGCAAAAAAATACACATAAATACACAACATCATACTCGGAGGCTCTAAATAAAAACCTGCAAAAGCATCAGAGACCTCCAAAGCCGACACCCAAACAACCTGCACTTCCCGTCACAAACCAGACAGCACATAAAAGACAAAATCAGTGTGCTACACAATCATAGCCCTTAAGGCGAAATAATATACCTAACACACTAGTAATAGGTGACTCTATAGTCAGGCACACTGACGTCCCACTCACTAGGCTGGACAAGCAGAAGGTTACTGTTAGCTGCCTGTCGGAAGCCAGAATCTGCCACATAACACAAGCACTCAAGTCACTCCAGAACAAGTACAAATATGACTCTGTCATTGTTCATGTTGGTGTGAATGACCTGAAATGTACCTCTCTAGACTACATGAAAAGAGACATGGAAGAGCTCTCTGATCATTTAGCCCAGGCTGGTATAACCCTGACCCTGAGTAGCATCCTGCCCTCACCAAGAATGATACCTCAGTATAAAGAAAAAATGATTAATTTCAACAATTGGCTAAGCTTCTGGTGTCATTCAAAGGGGATCCAGTGTCTGTCAGCCTGGGATCACATGCTCGACAAGCCTCGTTGCTTCGCAAGAGACGGCTTGCACCTGTCACCCCTAGGCTTTCGAATACTGGCCAAGGCTCTTGCTGCCCCCATTGTGTCTTTTTTAGGCAAGGCTCAAAAGTCAAACCCACCTCCGTAAACAGTACAATTAAAAAACTGAGGGTTATGCTACTCAGTGCCAGGAGTTTAAACCTCAAAATGCAAGTGCTCGAAGCACTCCTCAGTATGGAGAACGTCGACATCTGTGCAGTAACTGAAACCTGGTTCAAAGCTCCAAAGAGCACCCCAGCACTACCGGGCTACAACTCATACCACAAGTTTCTGCCACAGAACATGGACCAAAACACAAAAGGAGGGGGTGTATCCATATTCATCAAGGATACCTACACCTCCAGGTTAGTGGCGCAGCATACCTCTGAGATCATCCATGTGCAACTAACATCGGGCAAATCTGCAATGCAAATTGTGGCCTGCTACAGATCACCCTCCATGACCCAGGACCACCACTCCACCCTTCTGGAGACACTGGAAAACATGAAGGTCCTACCAAGCACCCTGATTATGGGCGATTTCAATTACCCTACCATTCACTGGGAAAACTACTCGAGTACAAATTCCTAGGCCCAGTGCTTCCTGGAATTCATCAACTCAAACACCCTGGTTCAGCTGGTAAACTCCCCTACAAGAGGTGAAAACATATTGGACCTGGTCATCACCAACATGGGCGACAGGTGTTCCACACTGGAGGTCAACCCGTCACTGGTTAGATCAGACCATAAACTAATCACTCTGGATGTCCACACCCCACCACCATCCCCAGCTAAGGAAACCACAGTAAAAATATTTTCTAAAGCAAACTTCACCTTACTTAAGACAGAGGTGGTAAGTTTCACAGCCCCCACGCTAAAGGATAATGCTGCTCAAGATGCAGAAACCTTTACAAATGCACTCTATGAGCACCTACAAGGATGCATGGATCGTGCCATCCCTAGCAAAACCAAGAATCACTCCTCTAAGAGAAGGAAACCAGTTTGGTGGACCCCTGCAATAAACAGGCTATACAATAGAAGGAGGAAACTAGTTTAGAAAAAAAGCAAATCCCAAGAAGGAAAGACATCCCTGATCAGTATCAGTAAGAAACTGAGGTCCCTCATGAAATCATCCAAGGCTAACTTCAAAAGAAAAATAGTCAAGGATTCAAAAGATAACCACAAAGCCTTCTTTAGCTATGTTAAGAATCTAAATGGCAACTCACAGATATGCACTGAACTAGTGCAAAATAGCACAAAACATACTGAACCTACTAATATTGCCAACATCCTGGCAGATAGATTCAGTGCAAACTTCACCCCCCTCTCACCTCCAAAAGGGCTCACAACAATACCAGAAAAGTGTAGTGTCCCAAAAATCACAGATGCACAGGTGAAAAATGCCCTTTCAAAAGCCAAAAACACAGCATCAGTGGGACCAGATGGTGACCCAGGCTGCATCTTGCATGAATAACAAAATGAGCTAACCCCCACCTAAACACGCTGTTCAACCTCAGCCTCTCCACAGGCTACATGCCCATAGAATGGCACACAGCAATGGTTATTCCTCTCCACAAAGGAGGGACCACAATTGACCCTGGTAACTGTTGCCCCATAAGCCTGACTAGCCTGGTCTGCAAGGCTATGGAGCGCATCATCATGAAATACATTAGCAAAGACATTGGGAGCCTCCAAACACTTGACCTGACCAAGTTTGGCTTTGTTAAGGGAAGATCATGCCTACTAAACATGGTTGACTTCTTCGAGACAGTCACCAAGGCCATAGATGAGGGAAAGGTGGTTCACACAGCCTACCTTGACCTCGCCAAGGCTTTAGACACCATTTCCCACTCGGGTACTACAGAAAAACTCACCAGCCTGAACATAAACCCCTACATCACGAGATGGGTTGCCAACTGGCTTACAGACAGAACTCACACGGTAAGAATAGTGGGCTCCAGGTCCAACTCTAAACCAGTCACAAGTGGTGTCCAGCAAGGCTTGGTCCTGGGACCCCTACTGTTCAGCATATACTTCTCAGAAGTACAGGCAAACACAGGAGGACTATGGCTAACCAAGTTCACCAATGACTGCAAACTGGGAGCCATAATTGACTCTCCGGCTGACACGGACATCCTCCAAAAGGGCCTTACTGAGATGGACACCTGGTGTCAAAGTCATGGCCTCAAGCTAAATGCCAAAAAATGCATAGTCATCCCGTTTGGGAAAAACAAAACACCCACGAATTACCACATAGGTGGCATCCCCTTAATACAGAAGAGGTAATAAGAGATCTGGGGACCCAGGTAGATACTAATCTCTCCTTTGACAATCATATTGCCAAAGTAGTTAGGAAATCTTTCTATGTGGCCCATCTAATTACTAAAGGGTTCGCATCTAGAAATAAAGAGGTTATAGCGCCCCTCTACTCGTCACTCATTAGACCCATCATAGAGTACAATGCCCCATTTGGGATGTACCTCACAAGACACTTCCAACAGCTGGAAAGACCACAAAAGTACCTCTCCAAGAGGATTACTGGTCTCAAACATATGCCCTATGCAGCCCGAATGAAAAAACTCTGACTGTACTCAGTGGCATATCACTTACTCAGAGGTGACCTTCGCCTGACTTACAAAGCCATGTCCAACTCAGAATTGACAGACATGCTCCACCTAAAGAAATTCAAGTCACTGTGAGCCATGCACTCT
>NC_056729.1:919981193-919993693 GCF_019279795.1 Protopterus annectens
CACAACTACGCAGGTAAAAGCTGCACTCTCTAAAGCCAAAAACACAGCATCCATGGGACTGGACAACATCCCAGGCTGCGTTTTACATGAACTTCAGAATGAACTGGCTCCCCACTTAAGCATCGTGTTCAATAATATCCTCGCATCAAGCTTTGTGCTCACTGAATGGCACACAGCAACAGTTATCCCACTCCACAAAGGGGGAGCCACCAATGATCCTAGGAACTATTGACCTATTAGCCTGATGAGCCTGGTCTGCAAGGCCATGGAACGTATCATCATGGAACTCATAACCAAAGACATTGGTAACCTCCAAACTCTGGATCCCACCCATTTCAGGTTTGTGAAAGGCAGATCATGCCTCCTGAACCTGATCAACTTCTTTAAGGCAGTCACCAAAGCCGTAGATGAAGGTAAGGTGGTTCACACAGCTTATCTGGACCTCGCCAAGGCTTTCGACACCATCCCCCATTCTGGAATTATAGCTAAACTCACTGATCTAGGTATAAATCCCTATGTCACAAGATGGGTTGCCAACTGGCTCACTGACAGAACCCACACTGTAAAAGTTGCAGACTCCAAATCTGACCTCAAAGCAGTGACAAGTGGAGTACCACAGGGTTCTGTCCTGGGACCTCTCCTGTTTGGTATATACTTCTCTGAAGTACAGGCTAACACAGAAGGCCTCTGGCTAATGAAGTTCACAGATGACTGCAAACTAGGAGCCATAGTCAAGTCCCTAAATGATGTGGACATCCTACAGAAGGGCCTCGCTGAGACAGATGCCTGGTGTCAGAGCCATGGCCTCAAGCTCAATGCCAAAAAGTGCAATGTCATCCCCTTTGGTAAAAACTCTGTACCCATGAACTATCACATAGGCAGCAATCTACTTAACACCGAATGTGTGATAAGAGACCTTGGGACCCAGGTGGACAGTAATCTCTCCTTTGATAGTCACATCGTCACCGTAGTCAGGAAGTCCTTCGATGTGGCACACCTCATCATAAAAAGGTTCTCATCCAGGAAAAGAGGTCATTGTTCCCCTCTACTCTACACTCATTAGACCCATTATAGAGTACAATGCCCCTTTTGTAATGTACCTCACAAGACATCTGCAGCAGCTGGAAAGGCCACAGAAGTACCACACAAAGAGGATTACTGGCCTCAAATAAATGCTCTACACTGACCGCCTCAAAAAACTCCAGCTTTACTCCGTAGCATATCACCTACTCCGAGGTGATCTCTGCCTAACATATAAAACTATGTCAAGCCTAGAGCGGTTGGACATGCTACACCTAAAGAAATCCCAATCCCTCCGAACTACATGCTCTAGGGACCTAAACCTTGTCACCACAATAAACAGGACATGCTGGAGGGATAGATTCCTGTCCCAGAGACTTCCCATACTCTGGAACAGGATACCTATCTATGTCAAGCAAAGTTCTTCATTAGCAATCTTCAAGAAAAATCTTGATGAGTGGATGGGAAATATGAAATCACTTCTGTGTCTCTGCTCGACAGTGGCACAGGAAAATAACTTTCTTGGGTGGTGTAAGCCAGGGAACTTTGTTGGCTAGGCTTACATTGGCCCTTGGGCCGATAGCCTAGCACCTACCTATATATATATATATATATATATATATATATATATATATATATATATATATATATATATATATATATATATATATATATATATATATATATATATATATATATATATACAGATATATATATATATATATATATATATATATATATACATATGGTTACACTTGAAACCATGGAATGTTCAGAACATCGAAGTTCTAATCATCGAGACCAGAACATCGAAGTTCATAACATCGAAGGTTGAAAGTGTAAGTGCCAGGTAAGTAAAACTGGTAAGTTTCGGGTGCATATGCAGGTCAGCAAGGTACCCTGCATGTTGTGTGTGTGTGTGTGTGTGTGTGTGTGTGTGTGTGTGTGTGTGTGTGTGTGTGTGTGTGTGTGCCATCTGAGTGTTGGCATTGCAGGTAGGGTACGGTAACTCTCCCGTTTAGCACTACCGCATATAGTGGTAAATGGGAGATTTCCCTTACCCCACTGTAGTGCGATCTTGGAGTAGGAATATTAAAGTAGCGGAGTGTGCGGGGCACAGCCCCCCACATGGGGGATGTAGAGGGGCGAAGCCCCCCTGCATAAAATAATTTTTGACTGTTTGTTTTTTTGTGGTTCACTTTGAACCTTCGATGTTCTGAACATCGATGTTCTGGTCTCGATGATTAGAACTTCGATGTTCTGAACATTCGATGGTTTCAAGTGGAACCATATATATATATATATATATATATATATATATATATATATATATATATATATATATATATATATATATATACACACACACACACACAAGACTGAAAACCTGGGTGATCTGGAATGAAGAACCACGTAAGAGCCAGAGATAGATTTGAATGCTTTCATTCGCAATTTATTGTTACATATCGAACTTCATTAGAAATCTATTGAGGAACATTCCAACTCTTCTTAAAATACTGCAATGTTAAGTGTAACATGATACGGTTATGACATGTAAAGTTTTGGTCAGGTTACCTGATTCATTTCAAGACACATTTTACCTGATCCATTTCAAGCAACTTTTCAAGTTTAAGCTGCTGTTAAGCCCTGGTGGTGCATCTGCACCCAACTCAATTTGCCATTTTAGTTCTTTTTCTCCAAGCGGGGTGCTGGATTCATCACTGAAGGTGTTCACTTTGTCTAGTACAAGAAAGTTACATCTTGGTGGGAATCTGCAATGTGAGGCATGTCTAGCTAAAGCGTTAGTGCTATTGCCCCATCGAATAGCTTGATAGTGTTCTTTGATCCGATCACTTAGCTTGCACGTAGTCATTCCCACATAGAAAGCTTCACAGGAATTGCATTTGCTAAGATACACCACGTCTGTGGTGTTGCAGTTGTAGCACTCTTTAAAGGTGATCAGTTGCCTTCTGTTGGCTATTGTAATGCTACTGTCTGAGATAATGTATTGGCAGCAGATGCATTGTGTGCATGGATGCGTGCCTAGAGCTATGGCTGCTGTAGCGGTTTTAGCCTCCCTTCCATTGTGTTCAAAGAAGCTTTTAAGGGAGTTTGTTTTCTTGTAGGTGAAGCAGGACTGGTTGCCCAGCATTTTCTTTAGTTCTGGGTTGCATTGCAGAATGTTCCAGTTGTTATGGTTCATGTCTTTTATGGTATTTGCATCATTTAATATGAGTATGGGAAATCTAGGGAGGCAGCTATCGTGCTTTGTGGCTGGTTCATTGAAACCATAAATGGAAATGGGCCTGTGCCTAGTGTGTCTGTGTTCAATGACTTCTCGGGCTGTTCTATCCACTAGTTCTGTGGGGGTAGTGTTTTTCGATGAAGTATTTATTTTATTATTTTATTTTACATTTGTTGACCGGGCTAGTCTAATTAGATATATGTCCGTTTTCAATAGAGGCCCGAGGAGAAAAGCTCTGAGAAAGATACAGTTAATACAAAATGCAGAAAGATACCTAAACAATCACAATACTATTAGATAATTATACACTCATGTACAAATTGATTTTAAGCAGCAGTAAGCAAATTAGGGTAACACTATGATGTTAGATAACTATACATTCAAAGCAATTTGATAACTATGCATTCATGTAGAGCTTGTTATTTCAGCAGGGATAAGCAGGATAGGGTAACATTCTGAAGATTACTGTTTCAGTCATTTGGTGCAGCATTTATCATAGATAAGTATAAGCATTAGTTAGTTATTATGTTGTGTAAGAACATTGACACAGTAATGAAGGGAATGAAGACAGCAAAGTATTTAGAATTTTAGAAGAGAGAGCCACAGAAAGGTAGTAGAAGTAGAAGAATTGGTGTTGAAAAAGCTAAAGGGAAGGGAAGATAGTATCAGTCAGGCTTGGTGCATGGGCAAAGCCATTTGGATTTTAAGAACATTTTTAATTGGGTCCTGAAAAGGTGGGTGGATGTGGTTGAAGTTAGTTCAGTTGGGAGTTTATTTATTTATTTTTATTTAACATTTGTTGACCGGGAATGTCCGACTAGGTTCCACAGAGCCTGTTTTCAGCGGAGGCCCGGGGAGAAATGCTCCAGATGCATGTCTTTGGAATGTGGGAGGAAACCCACGAGAACACAGGGAGAACATGCAAACTCCACACAGAAGGCACCCCAGCCGAGAATCGAACCGGAGAACCTCTTGCTGTGAGGCGACAACGTTAACCGCTGCACCACTGTGCTGCCCTGTTTGTTTGTTTGAACATGTTTGTTCCATGTTTTACCAACAGAGTTAGAAAACAGACAGTCCCCTGATTTGTTTTTAGATTTTTAAGGTGGCTACTTGTAATCTATTAGCAGAACGAAGGGTTGGAAGGTTTTGATAAGGATTGAGGAGGTTACTGAGTATAGGGGTATTAGTGGGATGGTGTAAGATTTTGTGGATAAAGGTGAGTTGCTGGTAGAGTAGTTGATTTTGTATTTCCAGCCATCCTAGTAGTTTCAGATTTTGACAGTGGTGGGTTCTGAATGGGGTACCTGTGTCAAATTTGGCTATGTTGTTGTAAGAAGTAGCCAGTTTATTTAAATTGCTTTTGGTTAAGTTTGTATATATGGGAGAGGCATAAAGGAGGATTGACATTAGGTGAGTTTGAGCAATAGTAATCTTGGCAGAGGCTGTGAGAAATGTTTTGATTTTATACAGGAAACCAAGTTTTCTATTTACAGATTTAATAGTTAGGTTAATGTGTGTGTCAAAGTTAGGGTTATTATCTATAGTTACATCTAGGAGTTTAGTGGAAGTGTCGGGAGTGATGACTGTACCATTATTAGAGGTAAGTAAGAGATTGAGTGAAGGAGTCTTATGTGTAGGTGTAAACACTAGTAGTTTTTTTTTTTGGGGGGGGTTCAAGAGGAGACACCGTTGGTGGAACCATGTTTCCACTAAGGTGAATACAGTTTGTGTCCTGTTTTGGAGTTCATTTGGAGAGGAAGCATGACAGATTAGAGTTGAATCGTCAGCATATTGGATGCAGGTCGTTTGGGGCAGGGAGGTTTTTAGATCATTAATGAAAATGCTAAAGAGGAGTGGACCCAAAATAGATCCTTGTGGGACTCCAAGAGTGATTGGGAGCTGGGAGGATAAGTTGTTCTCCCAGTGCACTGCTTGTTGTCTGTTTTCAAGGTATGAATGAAACCATTTAACTGCTTGAGTATCAAATGAAAGAGATTTGAGAATAGTTGATAGCAATTGGTGGTTCACCATATCAAAGGCCTTGGAGAGGTCAGTAAAGAGGGCTGAAGAGAGCAGGTTATTATTTCTATTTTTATTAATGCAGTCAGTAAAGGATAGGAGTGCTGTGGTAGTGCTGTGGAAAGGCCTAAAACCATGTTGGCAGTCCACTAGTAGGTTATTTTCAATGAGGTGATGTAGTAGTTGAAGATGAATACATCTCTCCATAACTTTTGCTAGGGGTGAAAGGAGGGCTATAGGGCAGAAGTTTGGAAGTTCATTTGAGTTTCCTCCCTTATGCAAGGGGATGATATGTGAGATCTTCCAGAGAGATGGGATGTAGGATTCAGTAATGGATCTATTTATTAGGATGGAGATTGGGTAGGCTAGTACACCTGCTGCAATTTGCAGGTATTCAGCTGAGAGGAGATCAGCTGATGGTGTACATGGTTTTAGTTTAAGAAGTAGCGTGTGAATGAGGGATGTGGGAACGGGTTGGAGATGAAAAGTTTGGGGTAGATTGGTTAGTGGAGGAGATTCAAAGGTGGTGGCAGGTGGTAAGGTCTTAGTTAGGGACTGGACAATTTCAGAGAAAAATTTGTTAAAGGTGTCAGCAATTAAGTTTGGAGGGCTTTGAGTTAGGTTAGAGGGCGTAGGGGTTTTGGAGTGACCTGGATGCAGCAGTTTGTTTATTCCTGACCAGAACTTTTGTGGGCTTTTCTGCTGGGATTGCTGGAGTTTGTGGTAGTAGTTTTCTTGTCAAGGACTATAGCTCTTTTTGTGGAATTTCGAAGCTGTCTAAAGTTTAGGTGATCTACTGGGTTTTTTGATTTCCTCCATTTAGACCAGATTTTATTTTTTAGTTTAATGCTGTTCCTAGTCTCATTGGAGAGCCAGGGAGCAGGTTTATTTTTTGTTCTGAAAGTACGTGAGGGAGCATGGTTATCAATGATTTGCAGGAATTTGTTGTTAAAGAAGGAGACTGCTTCATCAAGTGGCAGGCATTTTAGGGGTGACCAGCTGCATGCTTTGAGCTCTGCTTGGAAGTTCACTGGGTTGAAATTTTTTTTGTTACGGGTTGTTCTAAATATTGTTTCATTGGGAATGGCAGTCTTTTTCCTAGTTATGAAGGTCAGGGAATGGTCACTAATTTCATCGGGAAGTATTCCGGTTTTGTACTTGAGGGGGTTGCTGTTAACTAGTATCCAATCTAAGGTAGTTTGTTTCTTGCTAGGTTTGTGGGTCCTGGTTGGGAATGACATGGTTTGGTGAAAGACAAATAGGTTTATATGAGTAGTAGGTGTGGGAGTAGTACACCCATTCCAGTCAATATTAAAATCACCAAGGAGTATGGTTTCCTGTGGGAGGGTCAATGAGAGCCAGCTAAGGATATTTTCAAGAGTGTTAATGTTATTTCCTGGGGAGATATATGCACAAATAATGTATATGGATTTATTAGCATTTAATTGGAGCTTGGTGGTTAAAATCCCGAGATTTGAAGGTGATGGTGGATGAATGTCTATTGAGGTGATGTTCAATTCAGATTTAAACAGTAAAGCAACCCCACCACCCTTTTTATTTAGAAGGTCAAGTCGGAGTATGTTGTACCCAGGTGGAGTTATATTGTTTTCATATTTGTGGGTTTGAGCCAAGTTTCAGTTAGGCATAAGATGTCAAAAGAATAGATGTCTAATAGGGCATGGAGTTGTGTAATTTTATTGTTTAAGCTGCGTATGTTAAGATGGCCTATCAAGAGAGAGTTTAGGGTGTTGGTGTGGTTTTTAAAAGGTGAATTATTGGCTGATGAGGAATTGGTAGTGGTAGTGTAAGGACCTGGGTTTGGATGAATGTCCCCGTGTTGAAGTAGACCCAGTAGAAGATTATATTTAAGTTTGAAGACTTTAAAGAATATAGAGTATTCCTTTTTGATTTGGAAATATTTTGTATGGGTTAATCTGTGAAATTGTGTAAGAAGGTAGGATGAAGATTATGTTATGTTAATATGGGTGTGAGAAGTTGTAAGAGAGAATGGGTTTGTTTGCCTTGTAGGATGTTGAAATCTAGTAAAGCTTGGGACTTCATAGTGGCTTAAGCTGTAAGATATTAGTAGAGAAGTAAGATATGCCGACCAGAGGATTACTTTAAAGTGTATTGGCTTGCCTGGGCTAGTCATTGTGAGGCTTATCGGTTTGGATAAACAGGTCAGATTGGGTTGTAGAATAGGCCAGTGAAGGGGTGGAGCTGCTAGGGGAAAATAGGGAGAGGACGGCAAAAAAACAATCAGGGGTAAAATATCTAATTGATTAATTAGATAAGGTAGGTTATTGGTTGGAGGTGTGGCTATGGAATTATAAGGTTAGGTGCTCTGGGGGTGGGTAAGATTTGGGGGTAGGGTAGGGGAGTGGAGTGAGCCCGCAGGGTGAACAGAGCAGGTAGAGCTAAAGGATGGACAAGCCAGCGCAGCAAAAAACAATCAGTGAAGAGGTAGGTGATTGCCAAGGAGAGTTTGTAAGGTAAACAGAAGAAATGTAAGTTGGGCACGGCAAGGGTTATTTTTAGAGTTTCATGCAAGGGTAGTGAAAAAAATACTGGGTGAAAATAGCTGAACAATAGAGGTTTAGTTAAGTTTGGAATGAAAGAGGTGAATAAGGTAAGGTATGTTATGTTCTAGGTATAGGGTGCCACCTTGTGGTGACAGGGGGAACTGACAGCAGAGAAGACTCCACAGAAAAAAATGGTAGTTTGTAATTCAGAGAACAGCGTGGCTTGACTGGGGTACAAGCGTTCTGCAGATGGCTGCTATCGCGCGCTGGTAGGGTATAGTACTAAGCTCTAACAGACATAGTTAAAAAATGCAACATCATAGAATAAGGTTACGTACACTGAATTTGTAGTTTTTCTAATGAGGGGAATTGCCGTTCCAAGGGGCGCGGAGAGGGTAAGAGACTTCACCGGATCCCTGGAGATGAGTTTTCTTTCTTTCCTGTGGTGTCTGTGGGTCTAAAGAGTTTTTGTGGATGTTATTGTCTTTCCTGGGTAGGAGAGACTTGGAGCCCACAGGTAATAGACTGTAAAAAAAGAAGGACAAGATAATTAGTGATGGACAGGTATGGGATTAGAGGTAGGGGATAGTGCAAGGAAGCTGTGAGATATAGCTAGATGAGAAGGGAAGAAAAAATGCTTTAGGAGATTAGTAAATATTTGAGTGAAGGTGGAGTTACCATAAAAGCAAAATACAAAAGGGTGAAAGTCCCCTATCGGACTCTGGTCTGCAAGGGCAGGAAAAGAGGAAGGAAAAAAAGAAAAAAAGCACTTTGCGATCAACCAACACTGTGGCCGCACACAGGCAAAAGTTGGATATCAGCTAGATGTCAAGTAGGGTAGCGTGCGGAAAGAAAAGAAAAGAAGCACTTTGCGATCAACCAACACTGTGGCCACACACAGGCAAAAGTTGGATATCAGCTAGTTATTAAGTAGGGTAGCGTGTGGAATACAGTGACAGAACAGCAGTAGCAGTAATGAAAACAAGGTACAAGCAAACAAATTAAGATTATTGAACAGGCATTAATGGTTCCTTCGGTTATTCATTCGGGCATGTAGGTAATAAACAGTTAAAATGTGCCCGGGAAACACATATTAATAGACAGGATTCCTTGCGAACAGGAGACTGAGTTGCAAGCAGGGTCTAAACATACATAGAAAATATTAGGAGACAAAAACCTGTCCTTAGTTAAGGAGTCGCTGTTAAATAAATAATTCAGGCTAAAAGAAATACAGTGCTGTATATGACCATATCTAACTGGTCGCTTATAAACACAAGTATAACAGGTCAAAAAAACAAACAGTATTGAGCGTGTGCTTCCACGTATTAGACACAGAGTATTACTCTACAGCGTATTCTAGACTGAGCTCAACAGTTCCGTGTAGATAGCACTTATAAGTTAAAATTGCTTGTAACAGTTGCCAGCATTGGAATTCAAACACAGTTCATTGCTTGCTAAACATTAGTTCCAGTTCCAGTTTCCATCATTGGTTACTGAATACAGTATACTAGCTGTTGAACGGAAAACAATTGAGTGACTATGGCAGACTAAAAAAAAACGCAAACAGTATTGATAGTGTGTTACCACGCATTATAAAATGATGTTAACAGTCTGCACTTGGCAATTAAGGGAGTTCCACACCAACTAGGTAGTGGTGCCTTGTTCAATTATCTGAAACTTTGTAAAGTATCAAAGTGTAATATAGTTGTTAAATGTGCCATTACGTAACTCTAATATGGCAGGCTAATAAGCCAGCAGAGGTGTTCCCACACAAAAAAGAATGAAGCTAGCAATCTGCGTTAGGTATTCTCGTGCGTATTACACATAAAGCTAAGAGTGCTGGGTTTGAGCTGCAGGCTACTTGCTCGGATTAGTGTAGTATATAAACGTGACCCTGTGAAGCGTGTGTAGGAACTTAATACTGAAGCTTATAGCGTGTGTACCAGCTGTACACTACGAAGCCAAGCAGCTGAGTAATATCCAAAAGTATGCAGATGTAAACACAGTAATAACAGTACAGCAACAAAACATTGATTTTACCATAAGTCGCGATGAGCAGCCAGACTGCACGGAGTATGTTGCATTCGGGTGCAAATTGGTTGTCTTTATTAACTAGTCTGCTGAGGCGTACATATTGCCATTTGACCACATTTTTCTTCATGAAGCCTGGATGTTGGCTTCTGAAGTCTAGCAAGTTATTTTGGGTCTGTTATATATTTGAAGCTTCAAAATTTCGAACCTTATATGTTTGACAACATATGAGCGAAACTTGAATCTTCAAATATATAATAAAAACATAAAAAAAAAAAAAAATACTTACCTTAACACTCTGTGCAGGGGAGCAAGCCCCCCTGCACACCCCACACCACCGCTACTTAAATATACCAACTCTGAGACTGCACTTCAGTGCAGAAAAGGGAAATTTTCCCATTCTGTGCATATGGAGCAGCTGCCTTTCACCTTCTAACTTTTCAAAGTTCGATCATATGGTGTCGACCATATGACATTTGAACTTTGAAACGTTCAATAATTTAATAGGGACCTGTTATTTCTATGTGTTGGCTTTCTATAGAGCATAGAGGAGAATTTATGGGAACTCTCATCTAGGCTGAGGGTCATGTCTAGGAAGTTCACTTTCGTACCTGAGCCAGCGATAGTGAAATCCAAGAAATGGATGCTATCTTTGACTTTCTGTAGGAAAGTATCTAGTTCTGCGGTGGTGCCTTCCCAAACGAGGAACATGTCATCTATATAGCATTTGTACAGTGGTATATGTTCAAATCCTTAAATTTGAGAGAGGGTGTCGGCTTCACATGAGCGGAGTACTAGGTTACTGTAGGAGGGAGCCATCTTGGCTCCCATGGCTACCCATTTCAATTGCTTATATATAGTGCCCTCAAATCAGCTGAATCAGAATTGATCGAATCGGATCAGTTCCGAGCCCTTTCTTATTTGCAAAGGTGATGGACAGGATGACAGATGAGATCAGACAGGAGTCCCCATGGACTATGATGTTTGCAGATGACATTGTGATCTGTAGTGAGAGTAGGGAACAGGTGGAGGAGACCCTGGAGAGATGGAGATATGCTCTAGAGAGAAGAGGAATGAAGGTCAGCAGGACTAAGACAGAATATATGTGTGTGAATGAGAGGGAGGATAGAGGAATGGTGAGGATGCAATGAGTAGAGGTGGTGAAGTTGGATGAGTTTAAATACTTGGGATCAATAGTTCAGAGTAATGGTGAGTGTGGAAGAGAGGTGAAGAAGAGAGTACCAGCAGGATGGAATGGGTGGAGAAGAGTGCCGGGAGTGATTTGTGACAGACGAGTACCAGTAAGAGTGAAAGGGAAGGCCTACAAGAGGGTAGTGAGACCAGCTATGTTATATGGGTTGGAGACAGTGGCATTGACAAAAAGGCAGGAGTCAGAGCTTGACATGGCAGAGTTGAAGATGTCAAGATTTGCACTGGGTGTGATGAGGATGGACAGGATTAGGAATAAGTATATTAGAGGGTCAGCCCATGTTGGAAGGTTTAGAGACAAAGCCAGAGAGGCAAGATTACGTTGGTTTGGACATGTGCTGAGGAGGGTTGCTGAGTATATTGGGAAAAAGATGCTAAGGATGAAGCTGCCAGGTAACAGGAAAAGAGGAAGGCCTAAGATAAGGTTTATGGATGTGGTGAGAGAGGATATGCAGGTGGTTGGTGTGACAGAGCAAGATGCAGAGGACAGGAAGAAATGGAAACAGTTGATCTGCTGTGGCGACCCCTAACAGCAGCAGTCAAAAGAAGAAGAAGAAGATATATAGTGCCCTCAAAGCTGAAAAAATTATTTTCTAGCACTAATCTGAGGAATGAGCAGAGTGTATCTACTCTATGTGGGTCGATATTTCTGTGCTTTGTAAGGTAATCTTTTACCAGTTGGATGCCTTGATTATGTGGTATGCTTGAGTAGATCGCTACTATATCTAGCATGACTATGGTCACTTTTTTCTGCATGTTGCTAGTTTGATATTGGAAGATCTCATTGAGAAACTCCCACGAGTCTTTCAGACAGAACTTAGAGGTTTGTACTATAGGGATAAATAGCAATTAAGTAACTCCGATACTTATTCAGTTTTCATCTTTTTGGATGAAACTATATGTCTGAGAGGGGATCCACCTGTATTTTGTGGATTTTGGGGATCCCAAAATGTTTGCCTACATCAGGAGCATCCACGGTCATAAATTAAAATTCTTCCTCTGAGATTTTGTTAAGCTATGTTAGTTTTAGAAGTGTAATGTCAATAGTTTTAAATTTGACTAAAACTTCTTCGTTGGTCACTTTGCAGTAGCTCTGATCTTTGGAGAGTACTTCTTGCATTTTGGTGACATAGGTGGAATAGTTCATGATGACTATTCCTACTCCTTTATCTGGTTTCATGACTTTTAATTGTTTAGTCGTGCAGATATTGTGGTGCACTTCTTTTTCTTCTTTGCTAAGGTCGTTGCAGTAGTTTTAGGTTTTTTGTGGAGAAGGGCTCTAAGTTCATTCTCACACACACTTTGGAAAACATACCAATATTGTTGTTGAATGTGGTATTGAACATACTTCTCCTTTTCAGGAGGGGTGGGCCCATTTTGCTCTCATCTAATAGCAGTGAGTCGTCTATGGGACTGTTTAAGGGGCTGTGGGGCAGCTGTATTTCTGTTTG